>NC_090191.1:11772521-11790021 GCF_024679245.1 Pseudorasbora parva | reverse complement strand
TTGGCCATCCAGGGAGGGAAATAGACCTTCTCCCCGACAAAAAAGATGGCATGAGTTATATCAGAAGGTAAATTATGCAGCTAGATTCATGAGCAAACTAATAAACTTGTGTGATAATACATTGTGCTATTTTTTTTATATGTATGAATAAGTAATTATTTACAATGTAAATACAATGTAATATGGTTATAATTATGATGACATGGGTGTCTTGAAATAATGTGTACAACAGTGTCACAGCTATACTTTATATTTATGTTCATAGATAGAAAAGTGCCCTCTGCAAATGAGGGGGCAGACCACCCTTATGAAGGAAGCACAAAAGTGTATTTGTGGATTTCACAAGGTAACTCCAATTAGCCTAGTTCAAGTTGCATAAATAGATGTGTTTGCAATATCAATTTGTCTTTATGTCTAAAGTCATATTATGAATACTGTATAATATTATGTCCCTGGTATATCTTATAAGCATGTATCACAGGTTCATCCACCAGTCACAGTGGAGGCATCACAGAGCACCCCTGCCCAAAGTACACCCTCCAGTGATGTGGCACGTCCTGCAAAGATGGCCAAACTGACATTGTCAATGGTAAGCAGACCTTACTGCAGACATTGAAATATCTCAAACTTTTCCTATAGTGTTACAGGTGTTGTTATCACTAACTATGACAAACCTTTTCAGTTTGAAAAGTCAAGGTTTGGAGGCTCACATGTGGCAGCAGCCAAACCTAATTTGAACATTCAGAGGAAAACATCTCAGGTTAATATGAAAGAATTAGTTAGACATCACTTTATCACTACATAATTTTGTTTAATAAAAAAACATTTTGCGATCCCCTTAATAGATTATTCATAATGTTTGACTCCACAGACCAGTTCAGCCGCAGCTTCATGCCCACCCTCTCATCCTTGTCCTCCTCCTCCTCCTCCTTCTCCTCCATCCCCCAAACCCCATCGGCCTGTCATTCAGTCCTCCTCATCCTTCTTCCTTCCTCCAGCCCAGAGATCACAACGGATCAAAGAAACAGCAACACCATCAACTAATTCTGAGTCTGCTGTTGTGAGGGGCCCAGTAAGATGTCATTCAAAATACAAACATGCCATCATCATTTAATGCTCTCTTATGCCTGCTTCACACATACTCCGACTGCAGTTCATATGCAGTGCGTGCTGCAGTACGTATGCGATGCAGGAGCAGTGCCTGCTATTGTGCTTTCACATATGCCACGTTTGCAGTGCGCAACTTAACCGCAGTTGAGTACTACAAACACAGCATTTATTCATAATTTTTTATTTCAAATCCAAAAGTTGTTAATGACTATGGCTTGTCAGCATTGCAATTCTCTTTGTATACACTCTTTTATAGATGTCATGTTTAAACGCACAACATTTAAACGTTATATTAAATTAATTACTTTATATTTATATAGCCTAGAACTTTATATTTATATATTATATTGCTTACACAAGTGGCAAAACATAGGCTATAGCTTATATAATGACAAACATTTTAAATTAGAACTTACAATAGACAAAAAAAGTCGTCTCTCGTTATTTCTTTCAATTTTAAATCTTTTAAAAAAATTTTTTTTACAAGAAATCCTGCAGGTCATAAAGAACTTTGTTTTTCCACCTCCAAGAAAGGACGAGTGCTCTCCATTATGTCTCTTTGTTTACCTAAATGCCAGGTAAGGGACATTTTCCTTGCTTTACCCGAGGCAAAAGGCCATGTGTTGACTTTGAAACAGAGTAGACTTTAAGTCCACCGCATCAATGCATGTTTATTTTAGTGCGAACAATGCACTGACCTTTAATTCAGCGCGTGCAGCAAAAAAATAGTGAACGCTCTAACCGGTTAACATGGGTACGGAAACAAATACGCACTGCAAACAGATTATGTGTGAAACAGGCATTATTTAAGGCAGGTTAGGGCTACCCTAACCCTAGGCCTAGCCTAACCCTTATTTAAACCAGTGTTTTTGATAATATCAGCAGGTCTCATCTCAGCCAGAAGACCCTGCAGATCTCCCACTACTGTGGCCACAGACAATGCCACAGCAGGACCAGAAGTGGGTGTCGGAAGCACTTTTTAGGGTTAACGCAAAAGGAAAGCAGGAGCTGCGTGAAAACCTTCAGTTGTGGTATGACCCCCCACCACCAGCCCTGTTGTACCACCAAGCCCCAACACCTGATAGATTTTTTTCACAGCGACTCTTGCTCTGGATGCCGTATAGGCTATGGAAGGTACGACTCCAGTGTACTAACCCTGCCTGTGCCAGTTATCAGCTGTGTGGTGGTGGTCTGCACAGGAGGGTACGACAGGTGTTAGATATTGACAGATACTACAACCTGGTGACAGAGACCCTGATCTGTACCAGGTGTAGAACCAGCTACCTGTCCTGGAGTCATGCTGTGCTGCAGCAATTGGACCTGGCCCATCGATCTGAATTTAGAATCATTCTCACACGCAAGTAATTACTTTGCAGTCATATGTGCTCATATGCTACCTTTGATAAATATATACTACTATAATTAGATACTTGATAATAAGATACTTGAATGATTACTTTTTTCCAAGGTATGCCTGTGACATTCGAGTTATTCGTTTGTTGCGTGAGAGGGGCATGGGAAATGGCCCAGTGAGGATCATCGGCCAGCTGAAGGAGAACCACACTGAGGAGTGGTTACAACGTGTGTCTCGGTACACATCGATGTGTGTGGCCTTTTTGGATAATCCTGGCCTGCTTCCACTGCACTTTCAGGAGCCGCCACCACTTGTTCCAGTACCTAGCTACAAATGGCTTCTCACTGTTTACAGTCAGGACATCCTCAACAGGCTCGATCACATCAAGGCCAGCATTACATCCACATATGGATCGATTTTAAAAATGGACTCAACTAAGAAGGTCAGAGGAGCTGCTTTAATGACTGTACCGTTATCTATAATGTATTGTTAGACCAAAAGAGCTTTATTTGTAAATTTTACTCATTCAATGTATGTTGTATTATTTACTATGTTTATTGTTTCTTTCAGATCACGAAGAAGTTGAGTGGGCCTGCGAAAGGCACAGCACAGTGGCTTACCTCAGTTGGCAATGAGGTAGGTCAGGTGCTGATGAGTGTCCTGACTGCGAATGAAGGAGCTGGGTTAGACCTCATGGCTGCAGGACTCGTGGAGAGATACCAGAGAGCTGGTGTTGATCCTCCCACTATCTTATATGTGGACTGTGACTGTTGCAAGGAAGTGGGAGAGACTAAACTGAAGAGGAGGTTCAGTGGCTGGCCCAATATCATCATCCGCCTAGACATTTGGCATTTTATGCGGCGTCTGGCAGTAGGGTGCACAACTGATGCCCACCAGTTGTATCCTACTTTTATGTCTAGGTTGTCGTCATGTATTTTTGAGTGGGATGCAGGGGATCTCACTCTGCTGAGAAGGGCAAAGAAGGAGCAACTCACCCAACAGGGCTGGCCTGCAATGACGGAGGCAGAGATTGACCGTCATATAAGCAAAGATGAGCTGGCCCAACACTGCAGGAGAAGAACACGAGGAGAGGAAACAACTATGCGCCTCCTTGATATGCTCATCAGAGAGCTCATGGGTGGCAAGGGGAATGACGCCCTTGGTGTTCCTCTCCTTGACAGTGTAAGGATGCAGCACATCTGGCAAGTCCAGAGGCGGCACATTACCTGTATTCAGGACCCTCCAGATGTGCCCCTCTACACGGAAACTGGAACCATAAACAAGGGCGGGATTGTTCTAAAAACATATAGGTGTGCCAGAGGCTCCACTTCCCTGGAATCATTTCACTGCCACCTAAACAGATTTATTCCAGGTTTGTCATGACAGAATAGACCATATCTTGCCACTAATTCCTGTTTATTTATATACTTGCAGTAAACCAATTGCATTTTCTCTTTTGTAGTTTCTTAAAACAATGTTTGGCTTTCTATTTCTTATTCTAGGGAATAGCGCAAACAGCCTGAACTTCCAGATTTACCTCCTGGAAGGTTTGTTACGCTGGAATCAGGACCGGGCTGCAGCTGCTGTTGCAGGTGGAGGTGGAGGTTCAACCCTGCGTACTTACACAGGGGAGCTGGTTTACTCTGTCAACGAGAACTACAATAAGTTGTATGGCAGGAAATTGGTCACTAGCTTCACTCCACCTGCAGTTTACACAGGTAAACATATTTTGATCAATGCAGTTCACTAGGTAGCATGTTTTTGTTAAAACTGCAAGTGATTTTGGTCAATAATGTCATTTTGACAGATCAGAGAAAAATTATACTATCAGAATTTTTGCATACTGGACTCTTTGTTGTAGGTTTCAGGGAAAATAAATTACATACTAGAATATAGAGTAATTCTGTCTTTTTACAATGTCCTCTGAGTTACATATTTTTTGTTTATGCAGAAGCTGAATATTTATTTAAAAATATTTACTACATTTCAGAATAAACCTTTCTGATTCATTTCCTTTAAAATGTTTTCTGTTACAAATATTTCCTCAGGGGAGCTCATTGGAGTGCAGTACTTGTTGAGGCAGAATAGTCAGCCCCTGGAGGACATGTGCCCTACCTCTGATAGGACCTCTCAGTTGCTGGAGGAGATAAATGTGGAGGAGCAAGTGGAAGAGGATGAGGGTTTCATTGATTTGTTGGGAGAGGAAGCCACAGTGGCAAATCTTGTGGCATCAGATGACTTGTTCCTTTCAAGTCCACCAGTTCTACCCACTGCACCTCTGCCCTGTGTCCAAGCTCCACCCGCTGCACCTCTGCCCTGTGTCCAAGCTCCACTCGCTGCCCCTCTGCCCTGTGTCCAAGCTCCACCCGCTGCACCTCTGCCCTATGTACAAGCTCCACCCACTGCACCTCTGCCCTTGGTCCAAGCTTCACCTGCTGCACTTCTGCCCTATGTTCAAGCTCCACCCACTGCACCTCTGCCCTTGGTACAAGCTCCACCCGCTGCACCTCTGCCCTTGGTCCAAGCTTCACCTGCTGCACTTCTGCCCTATGTCCAAGCTCCACCCACTGCACCTCTGCCCTTGGTACAAGCTCCACCCGCTGCACCTCTGCCCTTGGTCCAAGCCTCACCTGCTGCACTTCTGCCCTATGTCCAAGCTCCACCCACTGCACCTCTGCCCTGTGTCCAAGCTCCACCCGCTGCACCTCTGCCCTGTGTCCAAGCTCCACCCGCTGCACCTCTGCCCTGTGTCCAAGCTCCACCCGCTGCACCTCTGCCCTGTGTCCAAGCTCCACCCGCTGCACCTCTGCCCTGTGTCCAGACTCCACCCGCTGCACCTCTGCCCTGTGTCCAAGCTCCACCTGCTGCCCCTCTGCCCTGTGTCCAAGCTCCTCCCGCTGCCCCTCTGCCCTTGGTCCAAGCTTCACCTGCTGCACTTCTGCCCTTGGTCCAAGCTTCACCTGCTGCACTTCTGCCCTATGTCCCAGCTCCACCCGCTGCACCTCTGCCCTGTGTCCAGACTCCATCAGCTGCACCTCTGCCCTCAGCAATGGTAAAATTTCCTTTTCTAGACAAATTGTTACTCATTTAGTCATTCACCCTCAAGCAGCAAATTCACAAACTCACAAATTTCACAAAGCATGTAATTACCTAACCAACAGTTATATTTTTTTAGGCTGTTGACGAGCACTGTATTCCTGGAATGGACCGGGTGGATGAGTTGGCGGAGTATCTGGTAGAGCTGCGCACACAGACGGGCCTCACACTTACTAACCAACAAGCTGCGATCATTGTGGGTTTGTGGCAGAACCTGGACCAATTTGATAAAGACAAGGTCATGTATGCTGCTCGTTATCAAGACAGGCTGCTTACAGGACGTTTTAGGTCCCCTAAAAAGAAAGCTGTCTTCACTCCTGGCGTCGAAAGCACAAAGAGGTGTGTTTTGGGTTCTAGCGGTTCTCCAGCACAGTGGCCTAAGTGCTGTCGCCTTGTTGAATTAATCTTCATAAGGCTATGTAACATCCACCGAAGCCCCAAAAAACAGCGGACAGAATCTCTGTCCAGATGGGATCTCATTCTTCGAGATTATAGAAAAATTCGGCAGCTAATCTTGAGCAATGGAACTGTAATGAGCGAAACAACCCTTCAGCTAGTGGAGGTTAACCAAAGGACCCTTACAACGTGGCACAATGAACGTTTAAAGGGTCAGGAGGTCTCAGTGCTGTTGCAAGGGTTGAAGCTTCCAGAGGCACGTCCAGTGGCATTGGATGCTCTGCCTCCAGCACGAGTGCAGCCTGTTGTGCCTCCACAATATAGCCACCAGCTGCATCACTACCAGATGCCACCAGACACAGCTGGACAGGCAAAGACGAAGTTCAGGAAAATCCAGCCCTCATCAACCTGCACATCTGCCACACCAACTGCCACGTTCCACCAGCCAAGGACAATTTTTCCAAAGCCAACAGCAACACACCCATTGTTTCCTGACACACCCACTGCCCCTGTTGGGTCTCAGATGCTACTGTTGCCCTGCCCAGCCCCATGTTCAGCCATTAACCCTGGAGCAATTTCCTCTGACCCACCTGCAAAAGACACAGCCACCCCAACCAAGCGGTCATACAATCGCTCTGTAAAATCAAATACGTGCAGAAAGTGTGGCCAATTTCGCACACAAGAAACTGGCCATAGCCAGTACAAAGGCAAAATATTTTGCCCAAATAAAGAAACAGTCACTAAGCAGCAGTGGTTACAGAATATGAGAAAATAACACACTTGTTTCTGTGATACATTCTGTTCTTTATCTTCCAGCCATATTTAATGCTAAAGTATTATACTGTGCACTTGTTTTTAAATTGTATGATTATTATTATTATTATTATTAAAGTTTTATGTGTAGAAGAAACAATATTAAGTATGTGTATATGTGAGTATGTATAACGATATGTATACATACACTATAATATATAAATATATAATAACTATTTAACATATTATATACTATTATAAAAAACTATTATATATTTTTATTTATATATGCAAGTACAGTACATATACCTATATATTTTTTATATACCTATATATTTAATTAACAATAGCCTATTTTTTTGTTGTTTATAAAATTATTTTGCTATTATATATTTTTATTTATATATGCAAGTACAGTACATATAAACGTCTTTTTATATACCTATATATTTAATTAACAATAGCCTATTATTTTGTCGTTCCATGCTGTGAATTCAGTACTTTTCCAGATTTTTGTAAATATGTATATAGTAAATAAATCTAGTTCTCCAAGAAGACTGGTGGTTTGTGTTTATTTGTTTTATTGCATGTAATGACAATCAGTGTCAAGTAACAGGGGGTTAGATGCAGTAATAAGGTGGTTATTTTGTTCCTACTGACATGGGAAATGATTAATGTAGCATTAATAAATGAATTTGGACAAATTACCATCTTAGTATTATGGATAAAATGTTATAATGAATTACAACGGAGAAATCTAACTTAGAAACAAACCTATTGATAAAATCAATATACGCATTACATTCAAAATCAAACTTGGAAACGAAAATTGATAGAATCAAATACACGCATTAAATCGTGACGGAGGCTGGATTCGAACCTATGACTTCCTGAATTTCTTCCCTTTTTTCTTCCCCTTTCTCCCCCTTCTTCCCCTTCTTATACGGACTATTCTTCCCCAGCTTTAGCTCAGTTGGGAGAGCGTTAGACTGAAGATCTAAAGGTCCCTGGTTCGATCCCGGGTTTCGGCAGAGGAACAGTGACTGTGTGCTTTTGGTCGAGGGGCTGCAGTGTCCAAACGCCACCTGCTTTCTACTTGGATCCACCTAGCCTCATCACTATCTGCCTCTCAGATGGCCACAAGTCAGGACATGGCGGTTCCATGGTGTAATGGTTAGCACTCTGGACTTTGAATCCAGTGATCCGAGTTCAAATCTCGGTGGAACCTTAGCAACATTTTTGTGGCTGGGTGGGGGCAAACTGAAGCGTCTCGCAACTGCTGTCGTACCTGTGAAATTGGCTGTCTGGAACCGATTCGGAATTGGCAAAACATGGGCTCAAAAAGCAAAGCCTTCGCTGGCTCGTTGGTATTGCGCTTCTAGGCTGATTGACTTAACTCTATGCTGCTCTGTGAGAAAAGCCAGCCAACGCCAAGGTTCCATGGTGTAATGGTTAGCACTCTGGACTCTGAATCCAGCGATCCGAGTTCAAATCTCGGTGGGACCTGCTTTTGCCAGGAATGTGCGCAGGAGCCCATCCAAGAAAAAAACTTTTACACAGCAGTCATCCTCAAAAGCACGTCTCGGGAGTTCCCCTTGAAGTAAAAGGCCAAGTGGCCACCTGGAGAATGCGGGCATCGATCCCGCTACCTCTCGCATGCTAAGCGAGCGCTCTACCATTTGAGCTAATTCCCCTTGGCATCAGAGAGAAGGTCTCCATTGCCCTCAAAGACACCGGCGAGGACAGAGCCCTAGCATGTGTGCAGGTGCTGCATCGGACTTTTCGATCTTTAGCAGTGTTTGCAGCCAGGCAGCAGCTGTACCGTATAACGAGTTGGCTCGTTGGTCTAGGGGTATGATTCTCGCTTTGGGTGCGAGAGGTCCCGGGTTCAAATCCCGGACGAGCCCGTGCTTCTGCATTTAATCGCTTTGGTCTCATTAGGGTCACGGGCAAGCAGGAATATTTCTGGGAAACTGGTGATCGAAGCTTTTCAAAGTGAGGCCGGTTAGCTCAGTTGGTTAGAGCGTGGTGCTAATAACGCCAAGGTCGCGGGTTCGATCCCCGTACGGGCCACTCTTTTGCTCTCTGGGACCTTCAGCTTTTGCGCTTTTCACAAGTGATGGCCGGTCTCACAGAAATCCCTGCTGGCACGCCTGCTGCCAGACCTGGCCGAAATGGCGGTACCTGACAACCACAAGTCTGTAAAATCAATCCAATAGCATGCCGAGTTCAATCTTTCAAAAACCAATTAAATTGCGAACTCCATTTTTGCCCGTCCAATGAAATGGCAAGGTCCATTTTTCATACTCCAATCACCGCGCGTAGTCCATCTTTGAGCATTCCATCCAATCTCCGCGTTGCGAACTCCATCTTTGCTTGTCCAATGAAATGGCGAGGTTCATTTTTCATACTCCAATCACCGCGCGTAGTCCATCTTTGAGCATTCCATCCAATCTCCGCGTTACGAACTCCATCTTTGCTTGTCCAATGAAATGGCGAGGTTCATTTTTCGTTACTCCATTCACCGCACGAGAGTCGATGAGCACATTCGATACGCTTTCGCTTGTTTATTCCGCTCAGGTATGCTGATCATATTTTCTTAATGAAATACTAGTGTAGCCTATGTCTTCCGTTTGTTTATTAGCTAAATTAAATTAAACGGGCATAAAATGTAACAGTTTACCCTCCTATTGTGTATGTTTCGGTCGAATTCGGTTCTTAGCCCAAGTGTAACATAACATTACGCATATTTTCCTAATGAAATATTATTGTAGCCTATATCTTCCGTTTGTTTTTTAGCTAAATTAAATTAAACGGGCATTACATGTAACAGTTTACCCTCCTATTGTGTATGTTTCGGTCGAATTCGGTTCTTAGCCCAAGTGTAACATTACGCCTATTTGAGTTCAGGCACATACAAGCCCATTTATCAGATGGACAAAGTTAAAATAGCACAATATGTTTAATATGAGTATTTGTTTAAGTCAGAATAATCCATACATTATTCATTTTTGTTGTTGTTGTTGTTGTTGTTGTTTTACTCCAAAACCCAGATCAACAAAGCATACAGGCCATAAATAGAAGTTTCAAAACTTGTACTGTTGGTTACAAAAAATAAATCACAACATTAGGTGATTATATATGTATTATTATGTATTTATAATCTGCTATAATGTGGCAGTCATTTTGATCCAGAAACACAAAACTAGCTCAAATGAAATGAACACAAAAGGAGTAAAGGAAGTAAAAGATTAGTTTCCCCCTAAAACAAAATCTGTCATCATTTATTTTCCATCAAGCTGTTCCAAACCTGTATGAGTTATTTTGAAGAATGAAGACCGTTAATAATCCTCATTGACTTCCATAGTATTTTTTTGTTTTGTTTTTCCTACTATGGCAGTCAATAGGGACCGTCAACTGTCTGGTTACCAATGTGCTTCAAAAGAAACTCATACAGGTTTGGAACAACTTGAGGGAGAGTAAATTATGACATAATTTTAATTTTAGGGGGAACTATCCCTTTAATGCTATATTTCTGGGCTACAATGGCAGTTGGTATTCTATTCTATTAAATTCTTGTTCTATATTGTTTAGGCAACAACATGGCTTCAACTAAGTCACACAAAGGCATGAGCGATGCTGACTGGCTTGCGCGTCTGGAGAGTTTTGCCCGAACTGGAGTTTGGCCATCCAGGGAGGGAAATAGACCTTCTCCCCGACAAAAAAGATGGCATGAGTTATATCAGAAGGTAAATTATGCAGCTAGATTCATGAGCAAACTAATAAACTTGTGTGATAATACATTGTGCTATTTTTTTTATATGTATGAATAAGTAATTATTTACAATGTAAATACAATGTAATATGGTTATAATTATGATGACATGGGTGTCTTGAAATAATGTGTACAACAGTGTCACAGCTATACTTTATATTTATGTTCATAGATAGAAAAGTGCCCTCTGCAAATGAGGGGGCAGACCACCCTTATGAAGGAAGCACAAAAGTGTATTTGTGGATTTCACAAGGTAACTCCAATTAGCCTAGTTCAAGTTGCATAAATAGATGTGTTTGCAATATCAATTTGTCTTTATGTCTAAAGTCATATTATGAATACTGTATAATATTATGTCCCTGGTATATCTTATAAGCATGTATCACAGGTTCATCCACCAGTCACAGTGGAGGCATCACAGAGCACCCCTGCCCAAAGTACACCCTCCAGTGATGTGGCACGTCCTGCAAAGATGGCCAAACTGACATTGTCAATGGTAAGCAGACCTTACTGCAGACATTGAAATATCTCAAACTTTTCCTATAGTGTTACAGGTGTTGTTATCACTAACTATGACAAACCTTTTCAGTTTGAAAAGTCAAGGTTTGGAGGCTCACATGTGGCAGCAGCCAAACCTAATTTGAACATTCAGAGGAAAACATCTCAGGTTAATATGAAAGAATTAGTTAGACATCACTTTATCACTACATAATTTTGTTTAATAAAAAAACATTTTGCGATCCCCTTAATAGATTATTCATAATGTTTGACTCCACAGACCAGTTCAGCCGCAGCTTCATGCCCACCCTCTCATCCTTGTCCTCCTCCTCCTCCTCCTTCTCCTCCAGCCCCCAAACCCCATCGGCCTGTCATTCAGTCCTCCTCATCCTTCTTCCTTCCTCCAGCCCAGAGATCACAACGGATCAAAGAAACAGCAACACCATCAACTAATTCTGAGTCTGCTGTTGTGAGGGGCCCAGTAAGATGTCATTCAAAATACAAACATGCCATCATCATTTAATGCTCTCTTATGCCTGCTTCACACATACTCCGACTGCAGTTCATATGCAGTGCGTGCTGCAGTACGTATGCGATGCAGGAGCAGTGCCTGCTATTGTGCTTTCACATATGCCACGTTTGCAGTGCGCAACTTAACCGCAGTTGAGTACTACAAACACAGCATTTATTCATAATTTTTTATTTCAAATCCAAAAGTTGTTAATGACTATGGCTTGTCAGCATTGCAATTCTCTTTGTATACACTCTTTTATAGATGTCATGTTTAAACGCACAACATTTAAACGTTATATTAAATTAATTACTTTATATTTATATAGCCTAGAACTTTATATTTATATATTATATTGCTTACACAAGTGGCAAAACATAGGCTATAGCTTATATAATGACAAACATTTTAAATTAGAACTTACAATAGACAAAAAAAGTCGTCTCTCGTTATTTCTTTCAATTTTAAATCTTTTAAAAAATTTTTTTTTACAAGAAATCCTGCAGGTCATAAAGAACTTTGTTTTTCCACCTCCAAGAAAGGACGAGTGCTCTCCATTATGTCTCTTTGTTTACCTAAATGCCAGGTAAGGGACATTTTCCTTGCTTTACCCGAGGCAAAAGGCCATGTGTTGACTTTGAAACAGAGTAGACTTTAAGTCCACCGCATCAATGCATGTTTATTTTAGTGCGAACAATGCACTGACCTTTAATTCAGCGCGTGCAGCAAAAAAATAGTGAACGCTCTAACCGGTTAACATGGGTACGGAAACAAATACGCACTGCAAACAGATTATGTGTGAAACAGGCATTATTTAAGGCAGGTTAGGGCTACCCTAACCCTAGGCCTAGCCTAACCCTTATTTAAACCAGTGTTTTTGATAATATCAGCAGGTCTCATCTCAGCCAGAAGACCCTGCAGATCTCCCACTACTGTGGCCACAGACAATGCCACAGCAGGACCAGAAGTGGGTGTCGGAAGCACTTTTTAGGGTTAACGCAAAAGGAAAGCAGGAGCTGCGTGAAAACCTTCAGTTGTGGTATGACCCCCCACCACCAGCCCTGTTGTACCACCAAGCCCCAACACCTGATAGATTTTTTTCACAGCGACTCTTGCTCTGGATGCCGTATAGGCTATGGAAGGTACGACTCCAGTGTACTAACCCTGCCTGTGCCAGTTATCAGCTGTGTGGTGGTGGTCTGCACAGGAGGGTACGACAGGTGTTAGATATTGACAGATACTACAACCTGGTGACAGAGACCCTGATCTGTACCAGGTGTAGAACCAGCTACCTGTCCTGGAGTCATGCTGTGCTGCAGCAATTGGACCTGGCCCATCGATCTGAATTTAGAATCATTCTCACACGCAAGTAATTACTTTGCAGTCATATGTGCTCATATGCTACCTTTGATAAATATATACTACTATAATTAGATACTTGATAATAAGATACTTGAATGATTACTTTTTTCCAAGGTATGCCTGTGACATTCGAGTTATTCGTTTGTTGCGTGAGAGGGGCATGGGAAATGGCCCAGTGAGGATCATCGGCCAGCTGAAGGAGAACCACACTGAGGAGTGGTTACAACGTGTGTCTCGGTACACATCGATGTGTGTGGCCTTTTTGGATAATCCTGGCCTGCTTCCACTGCACTTTCAGGAGCCGCCACCACTTGTTCCAGTACCTAGCTACAAATGGCTTCTCACTGTTTACAGTCAGGACATCCTCAACAGGCTCGATCACATCAAGGCCAGCATTACATCCACATATGGATCGATTTTAAAAATGGACTCAACTAAGAAGGTCAGAGGAGCTGCTTTAATGACTGTACCGTTATCTATAATGTATTGTTAGACCAAAAGAGCTTTATTTGTAAATTTTACTCATTCAATGTATGTTGTATTATTTACTATGTTTATTGTTTCTTTCAGATCACGAAGAAGTTGAGTGGGCCTGCGAAAGGCACAGCACAGTGGCTTACCTCAGTTGGCAATGAGGTAGGTCAGGTGCTGATGAGTGTCCTGACTGCGAATGAAGGAGCTGGGTTAGACCTCATGGCTGCAGGACTCGTGGAGAGATACCAGAGAGCTGGTGTTGATCCTCCCACTATCTTATATGTGGACTGTGACTGTTGCAAGGAAGTGGGAGAGACTAAACTGAAGAGGAGGTTCAGTGGCTGGCCCAATATCATCATCCGCCTAGACATTTGGCATTTTATGCGGCGTCTGGCAGTAGGGTGCACAACTGATGCCCACCAGTTGTATCCTACTTTTATGTCTAGGTTGTCGTCATGTATTTTTGAGTGGGATGCAGGGGATCTCACTCTGCTGAGAAGGGCAAAGAAGGAGCAACTCACCCAACAGGGCTGGCCTGCAATGACGGAGGCAGAGATTGACCGTCATATAAGCAAAGATGAGCTGGCCCAACACTGCAGGAGAAGAACACGAGGAGAGGAAACAACTATGCGCCTCCTTGATATGCTCATCAGAGAGCTCATGGGTGGCAAGGGGAATGACGCCCTTGGTGTTCCTCTCCTTGACAGTGTAAGGATGCAGCACATCTGGCAAGTCCAGAGGCGGCACATTACCTGTATTCAGGACCCTCCAGATGTGCCCCTCTACACGGAAACTGGAACCATAAACAAGGGCGGGATTGTTCTAAAAACATATAGGTGTGCCAGAGGCTCCACTTCCCTGGAATCATTTCACTGCCACCTAAACAGATTTATTCCAGGTTTGTCATGACAGAATAGACCATATCTTGCCACTAATTCCTGTTTATTTATATACTTGCAGTAAACCAATTGCATTTTCTCTTTTGTAGTTTCTTAAAACAATGTTTGGCTTTCTATTTCTTATTCTAGGGAATAGCGCAAACAGCCTGAACTTCCAGATTTACCTCCTGGAAGGTTTGTTACGCTGGAATCAGGACCGGGCTGCAGCTGCTGTTGCAGGTGGAGGTGGAGGTTCAACCCTGCGTACTTACACAGGGGAGCTGGTTTACTCTGTCAACGAGAACTACAATAAGTTGTATGGCAGGAAATTGGTCACTAGCTTCACTCCACCTGCAGTTTACACAGGTAAACATATTTTGATCAATGCAGTTCACTAGGTAGCATGTTTTTGTTAAAACTGCAAGTGATTTTGGTCAATAATGTCATTTTGACAGATCAGAGAAAAATTATACTATCAGAATTTTTGCATACTGGACTCTTTGTTGTAGGTTTCAGGGAAAATAAATTACATACTAGAATATAGAGTAATTCTGTCTTTTTACAATGTCCTCTGAGTTACATATTTTTTGTTTATGCAGAAGCTGAATATTTATTTAAAAATATTTACTACATTTCAGAATAAACCTTTCTGATTCATTTCCTTTAAAATGTTTTCTGTTACAAATATTTCCTCAGGGGAGCTCATTGGAGTGCAGTACTTGTTGAGGCAGAATAGTCAGCCCCTGGAGGACATGTGCCCTACCTCTGATAGGACCTCTCAGTTGCTGGAGGAGATAAATGTGGAGGAGCAAGTGGAAGAGGATGAGGGTTTCATTGATTTGTTGGGAGAGGAAGCCACAGTGGCAAATCTTGTGGCATCAGATGACTTGTTCCTTTCAAGTCCACCAGTTCTACCCACTGCACCTCTGCCCTGTGTCCAAGCTCCACCCGCTGCACCTCTGCCCTGTGTCCAAGCTCCACTCGCTGCCCCTCTGCCCTGTGTCCAAGCTCCACCCGCTGCACCTCTGCCCTATGTACAAGCTCCACCCACTGCACCTCTGCCCTTGGTCCAAGCTTCACCTGCTGCACTTCTGCCCTATGTTCAAGCTCCACCCACTGCACCTCTGCCCTTGGTACAAGCTCCACCCGCTGCACCTCTGCCCTTGGTCCAAGCTTCACCTGCTGCACTTCTGCCCTATGTCCAAGCTCCACCCACTGCACCTCTGCCCTTGGTACAAGCTCCACCCGCTGCACCTCTGCCCTTGGTCCAAGCCTCACCTGCTGCACTTCTGCCCTATGTCCAAGCTCCACCCACTGCACCTCTGCCCTGTGTCCAAGCTCCACCCGCTGCACCTCTGCCCTGTGTCCAAGCTCCACCCGCTGCACCTCTGCCCTGTGTCCAAGCTCCACCCGCTGCACCTCTGCCCTGTGTCCAAGCTCCACCCGCTGCACCTCTGCCCTGTGTCCAGACTCCACCCGCTGCACCTCTGCCCTGTGTCCAAGCTCCACCTGCTGCCCCTCTGCCCTGTGTCCAAGCTCCTCCCGCTGCCCCTCTGCCCTTGGTCCAAGCTTCACCTGCTGCACTTCTGCCCTTGGTCCAAGCTTCACCTGCTGCACTTCTGCCCTATGTCCCAGCTCCACCCGCTGCACCTCTGCCCTGTGTCCAGACTCCATCAGCTGCACCTCTGCCCTCAGCAATGGTAAAATTTCCTTTTCTAGACAAATTGTTACTCATTTAGTCATTCACCCTCAAGCAGCAAATTCACAAACTCACAAATTTCACAAAGCATGTAATTACCTAACCAACAGTTATATTTTTTTAGGCTGTTGACGAGCACTGTATTCCTGGAATGGACCGGGTGGATGAGTTGGCGGAGTATCTGGTAGAGCTGCGCACACAGACGGGCCTCACACTTACTAACCAACAAGCTGCGATCATTGTGGGTTTGTGGCAGAACCTGGACCAATTTGATAAAGACAAGGTCATGTATGCTGCTCGTTATCAAGACAGGCTGCTTACAGGACGTTTTAGGTCCCCTAAAAAGAAAGCTGTCTTCACTCCTGGCGTCGAAAGCACAAAGAGGTGTGTTTTGGGTTCTAGCGGTTCTCCAGCACAGTGGCCTAAGTGCTGTCGCCTTGTTGAATTAATCTTCATAAGGCTATGTAACATCCACCGAAGCCCCAAAAAACAGCGGACAGAATCTCTGTCCAGATGGGATCTCATTCTTCGAGATTATAGAAAAATTCGGCAGCTAATCTTGAGCAATGGAACTGTAATGAGCGAAACAACCCTTCAGCTAGTGGAGGTTAACCAAAGGACCCTTACAACGTGGCACAATGAACGTTTAAAGGGTCAGGAGGTCTCAGTGCTGTTGCAAGGGTTGAAGCTTCCAGAGGCACGTCCAGTGGCATTGGATGCTCTGCCTCCAGCACGAGTGCAGCCTGTTGTGCCTCCACAATATAGCCACCAGCTGCATCACTACCAGATGCCACCAGACACAGCTGGACAGGCAAAGACGAAGTTCAGGAAAATCCAGCCCTCATCAACCTGCACATCTGCCACACCAACTGCCACGTTCCACCAGCCAAGGACAATTTTTCCAAAGCCAACAGCAACACACCCATTGTTTCCTGACACACCCACTGCCCCTGTTGGGTCTCAGATGCTACTGTTGCCCTGCCCAGCCCCATGTTCAGCCATTAACCCTGGAGCAATTTCCTCTGACCCACCTGCAAAAGACACAGCCACCCCAACCAAGCGGTCATACAATCGCTCTGTAAAATCAAATACGTGCAGAAAGTGTGGCCAATTTCGCACACAAGAAACTGGCCATAGCCAGTACAAAGGCAAAATATTTTGCCCAAATAAAGAAACAGTCACTAAGCAGCAGTGGTTACAGAATATGAGAAAATAACACACTTGTTTCTGTGATACATTCTGTTCTTTATCTTCCAGCCATATTTAATGCTAAAGTATTATACTGTGCACTTGTTTTTAAATTGTATGATTATTATTATTATTATTATTAAAGTTTTATGTGTAGAAGAAACAATATTAAGTATGTGTATATGTGAGTATGTATAACGATATGTATACATACACTATAATATATAAATATATAATAACTATTTAACATATTATATACTATTATAAAAAACTATTATATATTTTTATTTATATATGCAAGTACAGTACATATACCTATATATTTTTTATATACCTATATATTTAATTAACAATAGCCTATTTTTTTGTTGTTTATAAAATTATTTTGCTATTATATATTTTTATT
>NC_090191.1:11762521-11765021 GCF_024679245.1 Pseudorasbora parva | reverse complement strand
ACACTGTAGGGAGATCATTAATATAGAGTGTAAACAGCAGAGGTCCAAGAACAGAGCCCTGGGGGACACCTGTGTCACAAGCCTTTGGAGTAGACAGCATATTACTGACCCTCACACACTGTACACGGTCACTTAGATATGATTTTATCCACTGCAGTGCACTGTTGGACAGTTTATAGTTGCTCAATTTCTTCAGCAGCACTGAGTGGTTTACCGTGTCAAATGCTTTGCGAAGATCTAGAAACACAGTGCCAACGACCCCTCCCTTGTCCAGTTTAGCTTTTACACCTTCTATAAAATGGCAGCATGCAGTTTCAGTGGAGTGGTTTTTCCTATATCCAAATTGCATGGGATGCAGAAGATTATTTTTATTTAGATGTTCTAATAACTGTTCTTTAATTACTTTTTCAATGACCTTTGAGACAACAGGAAGTATGCTGATAGGTCTATAATTGCATACTTCATATCGATTACCGGATTTAAAAACTGGCGTGATAATTGCATTTTTAAAAACAGTGGGGAACATATTTTCTTCAATTGATTTATTAGTCATATAAGTAATAGGAGTCATTAAAATATCTTTATGTCTTTTTAAGATTGAACTATTAAGCCCCCAAATATCTTTACATTTGGAGTTTGTCAGTGATTCTAAGATTTTGAATATTTTAGATTCATTGATTGGTTTGAACTTCAAAAAACTTGGATTATCATCATTAAATGGATCAGATATTTGATAATTAGTACAATTATAATATTTGCCAAGTTCATTAACTGATTCTATAAAATAATTGTTGAAATAATTTGCAACTATTTGTGGATCGTTTTCAAGATTTTCATTTACATTAATTTCCATTTTCTGGCATTTAAAATGTTTTCGTCCAGCGACTTAATCAACAGCTTTCCAAAGTTTTTTAGTATCACCATTTGCTTGTTCAATCAAATTCATATAAAAGTTTGCTTTCGTCTATCTTAACAACCTTATAACCTTATTTCTAAGCTCAGTATATAAAAGTCGATCAGTCATGTGACCTGTTTTCAAGGACTTTTTAAGTGCTGTATCTCTTGACTTCATTAGATTCCATATGGACTCATTTATCCAAGGCAAGAATTTTTTTTTGGATTTATTCTTTAAATGGGATTGTTTAGAATATTTGGATAAAAGTTCATGGAATGTGTTTAAAAAATCATTACATGCTGACTGACAATTTTTACCAGATGTTAATTGTTTCCATTCAATTTTTTGTATTTCATTATGAAACAGTTCTATATCTTTCTTGGGAATATAAGAAGCCACTGAATCATGGTCAATTAAATTAAAATGTTTATATCTCATTTTTGATAATTTCCTAACCATTAAAGTAAGATTATGGTCAGACAAGCCTGTTATCAAATTATAGGTTTTGGTAATTCGTTCTGCGTGATTAGTAAAGATTAAGTCTATTAAAGTTTGGGACGAATTTGTTATTCGTGTAGGGTGTTTTATCATTTGTGCCATCTGAAACTTGTTACTAATTTGTTTTAACTTTTTCCTGATACTCTTGTTCAGCCAATTTATATTAAAATCACCTAACAAAATGGTTTCCTTATTATCACATTTTTTTAGTATCTCAATGAGATGGTTAAAAAAAATGTCTTTTGCTGTAGGTGGTCTATACAACACAATGACCTTAAAAGACATTTCAGATGATAGTCTGATTGTTACTCCCACACATTCCAACGACTCAGTGAGATTTTCAATCAATTTACAATCCAAATGTTCCTTCACATATATCATTACTCCACCACCCTTTCCCTGTTTCCGGTCACATCTAAAAACATTGTAGCCAGATACATGAAACAGAGTTTCAGGAGTAGAGGGTTTTAGCCAAGTCTCAGACAAACATAAAAAATCCAGATTTGAGTCCGTTAGCAGATGTTCCAACTGTTCAGTCTTTGACAAGACACTTCTAATATTCAAATGTCCACCAAGGATTCCCCTCGGCTTTACTTTTGGCTCCCAGAGAATTTTTGCATGATTTACAGTCTGGAACAATCTAAATCTTTGTTGTTTCAAAGTCACTCTGTCTTTGCACGTATACTCTGAACACGGGGGAAAACGTGGCTTTAAAAGGTCAACAGCGGGAATTTCAACTTTCCTTTTCACTGTGCGCGATATTAAGTTGGTTTGCAAAGACGACACACACATGTCCGCGGCTGTAGAAGGAGCAGAACTCACCGCTGTGGAAGTTGTAGAACCATAAGCAGTAAGCGAAGAGTTGACACTGTGTTCCGTAGTTAGCCGACCGCCCACAGGACCCGGGTTTAGATGGATATCTCCACACAGTAGTAGAAGCATACACAGTAAATTTGACGCTTTCTTTTGTGCCGATGTTTGAGATCCCTCATTGCGGTCCTGTTGATGAACGTCAGCGCGTCCGTAGTTTAAAATCACAGAATAAGCGATGTACTGGCACCACGAAACGACAGGGGAGAAAGCGATATGCTTCACAGAGCGTGACGA
>NC_090191.1:11677521-11755021 GCF_024679245.1 Pseudorasbora parva | reverse complement strand
GCCGGTCTCACAGAAATCCCTGCTGGCACGCCTGCTGCCAGACCTGGCCGAAATAGCTCAGTTGGGAGAGCGTTAGACTGAAGATCTAAAGGTCCCTGGTTCGATCCCGGGTTTCGGCAGAGGAACAGTGACTGTGTGCTTTTGGTCGAGGGGCTGCAGTGTCCAAACGCCACCTGCTTTCTACTTGGATCCACCTAGCCTCATCACTATCTGCCTCTCAGATGGCCACAAGTCAGGACATGGCGGTTCCATGGTGTAATGGTTAGCACTCTGGACTTTGAATCCAGTGATCCGAGTTCAAATCTCGGTGGAACCTTAGCAACATTTTTGTGGCTGGGTGGGGGCAAACTGAAGCGTCTCGCAACTGCTGTCGTACCTGTGAAATTTGCTGTCTGGAACCGATTCGGAATTGGCAAAACATGGGCTCAAAAAGCAAATCCTTCGCTGGCTCGTTGGTATTGCGCTTCTAGGCTGATTGACTTAACTCTATGCTGCCAAGGTTCCATGGTGTAATGGTTAGCACTCTGGACTCTGAATCCAGCAATCCGAGTTCAAATCTCGGTGGAACCTGCTTTTGCCAGGAATGTGCCCAGGAGCCCATCCAAGAAAAAACTTTTACACAGCACTCATCCTCAAAAGCATGTCTCGGGAGTTCCCCTTGAAGTAAAAGGCCAAGTGGCCACCTGGAGAATGCAGGCATCAATCCCGCTACCTCTCGCTTGCGCCTACTGCTTTCCACCGGTTGAGCCAAAGTAAGCCCAAAGTAAGCCCACCTGAGCCAATCGCGTTTCTTCCTGGGGCTTACTTTTGACCAATCGTGTTTCCTCTTGTGGCTTACTTTTGACCAATCGCTTTTCGTTCCTGTGGCTAACTTTTGACCAATCGAGTTTCTCTCCTCTGGCTACTTTTGACCAATAGCCGTCGTCCGTTATTATCGTCATCTTTGCTACAGGTAAGACTATGATATATCGCTTTGTTTTATTTTAATATAATTTGTTTATATTCAGTGTGTATTTTTAGAAAATGAAACGTGTCAATGTAGTTAGATAGCATGTACAGCACAGGTTTTCCTTAGTACCTGTCAACCTGTTAACTTAATTTTTCCCATGATAAATAACGTACTGAGCAAAACATATTGCTAATGTTCAGATAAGTTAAAATCATCGGCCGTTAAGCTATATTGATGTCAACAATGATGTGTGTATTGTGTGTAAATAAAAGATAATGATTTAACAAAAAATACTTATATTTGGTAATAATACTAGTGACATCCGAGAGCCTGGGCCTATAAAATCGTTACCACCATCCCCCATCAAATTATATACTTCACATTCGACTGTTTTTTTTTACCACAGTAATATGGTTACGTTATAATGTTTTAATGCCGTTACATACACTTTTTTTAGCTACTAGGACAGGACATAATGAGACAAATATAACAAAACAACATTGTAAATACAAAGCAAAAACATCTTTTACATGTGAGGTCTCCAACACTGATGTTTTTGCTTTGTATATTACCATATTACCTTTACTGTGGTAATAAACATTACCATACACTGGCCTGATGATGAGTTTTTATGTGAAGTGTGTGTTGGTCTGTATATATATAAGATGCATCACAGATAGAGAGGTGGTACAAATACACAATATATATATAGTTACACACTTAACATACAGGTATCGCATCGATTTCTAGAGGTAATAGTCTCTTTCTTACATGTAGGGTGTTATAATGCCATTTACACACACTTAAAAAAATAAAAACCTAGGACAGGACATAATGAGACAGATATAACAAAACAACATTGTAAATACAAAGCAAAAACAAGTTTTGGTTTTTACATGTGATTAAGTGTGGTTGGTCTGTTGGTTGGTCTAATATTATATACACACATATATATATATATATATATATATATATATATATATATATATATATATATATATATATATATATATATATATATATATATAATATATATATAATATAATATAATATATACATATTAATATATATATATATATATATATATATATATATATATATATATATATATATATATATATATATATATATATATATAGTTACACACTTAACGGATAGGTACTGTTCGATGTCTTGAGGTAACAGTCACTTTCTGAGTTTCATTTCAGAAAATGTATATCAAGCCGACTCCTCATGGCGCCATCGGCAGAGGCGAAGCGCCTTGAAAATGTGGAGTCTGGAAGGGCCAAACCGAAAGAGGAGGTGCTGACAGAGGCCAGTACTTATGTCTGCACAAACGGTGGCGACCCCAATGACCAGTTTTTAGTACTGGCTCCCTGCAAACTTCAGTTTGGGAAGTACCAGGGCCAGAGATTTAGATGGCTCCTGGAAAACTCACTGGGGTACGCAGTTTATTTGGTGCTCAGCATTTCCACTGAGAAAGCGCAGACAAACCCATTGTCAGAAAATAAACAGCTGTTTCTACAGTACACTTCTGTTATTAGAGAGATGGCAGAAGAAGTGGAGAAGTACAAGAGGAAGCAGGATATGCAAGCAGAAGCCCGGGCAACTGGAGACCAGGGCTGCTTGATGGTGGAGTTTGGAGACTTCCAGGGTCGGTCCATGAAGGAAGTTTATGAGGACCAGAGAAAGGAAGCAAAGGACCTCATCAGGTACCTGGTTAAGGCAGATGCCAGGCCCAACACCAACATGGCCCTTTTCAAGGCGTACGTCCTGAAAAGACAGGCTTCTGCTGTGGGCACCAGTGGACATCAGCCTGCACGTCCACCTGCTGCCGCCACTGTCTCTGTACCTCCACCCTCAGCCTCCAGTACCTCTGCACCTCCACCCTCAGACATCCGAACTGGTGTACAACAGACCGCCACTGTGAAAGCGCTGTTAGCACGTGGCAAACATTTGTCTCCTTCACAGCTGGCGAGAAAAATCATGTCACCAGTTAAACCCTGTGAGTAGTGAATGTAAATATTGAATTTCCCATACAGCAGTTCAACATGTATTTATTTATCGTTATGGCAAACTTGTCATGTTTCTAGATCCATTACCGCAGTCCACTTTACCTCCTCCAGCAGCAGAACCTTCAACCAAACGTTTGGCCCAAAGGCAGATTTTCACTACTGGTAAGTAAGCACCATCTTGCATACGTTTGTCTTTTGTGTATTGTTCACAGTAATAGTTTTTACATTTCTGCTCCAGGCACTCCTGTTCCCACTGCTGAAGAAGATGATGAGGAGCTGGTATTTGCTGCATCACAATGTGAAGCACAGCTAAATACAGGTGTGGCATATGACAAATGCCAATATTGTTAACATGTTCAGTTATAAGTCACTTATAAGTTATTTGTTAATAATAAATTAATAATTTACAAAACATGACTATACAATAATAAATAATTAATAAGTAATACGCTAACCATTTATAAATGTTAGTTTTAAGACATAAGTTTTTGGTTTAATGATGAACTAATAATTTACTATAATCATATAAATATAACTTATTAAAAAGTGGTTTGCAAACAATATACAAATGTGCTGTAAGTTATGGTAAAAAATATAAATCATTATTTGAGTCTATTTAAGTATTTTAAGTATTTAGGTCAAACTTGTTTCAGTATCGTCTCTGATAATGGTTAATCTTAAACAAGTAATGAATAGACCATTAGTAAATGATCATTATAAGCTTGTCTGTGTTCAAACGCACAAACATGCAGAATTCGTAGGAATACTTTATAATTGGCACAGAACTTAATAGGTAACCAGTGTAGAGACGATAAAATTGGTATTATATGAACATATTTTCTTGTCCTAGTAAGAACTCAAACGTTTGGACACATCACTATTTGTAATGTTTTTGAAAGAAGTTTCTTCTGCTCATTAAGCCGGCATTTATTTGATCAAAAATACAGAAAAAATGTAATATTGTGATATATTATTACAATTTAAAATAATTGGTTTTCAATTTATTATACTTTAAATGATCATTTATTTCTGTGATCAAAGCTGAATTTTCAGTATCATTCCTCCAGTCTTTAGTGTCACATGATCCTTCAGAAATCATTTTAATATGATGATTCATTTTCAAACTTGTGAATATTTTTTTCATAACCTGTGAAACTTTTTTATATATAAACTTTATTACAGGCTCTAGGCCCAACCACAACACATACAAAAAAATAGAAAAACAACAACAACAACAAAAAAAGGCATAGATACATACACACACGCATACAGACATACTTGATTCATGAGAGCCTTAACAGGCACGCATACCAATGTTTCCACAAATATGATTGATATCTGACTGAGCTGCACCTAGGGCTTGTAAGCATCATTATAATACTGTTTTGAGACTCATCAAGTCGGGACATAAACTTAAACATTAGGTTCCTCAAGAGAGCCTGTAAAGTGCTTAACCTTGAGTCACAAAAGAGCTTACTTGCACTGGTACTCCTGGGCTTTTTCAGCAGTATCCTTAGGCAGTCATTATATGCTACTTGAAGTTTACGCAGGGTTTCTTTTTTGTAGCTGACCCACAATGGGGCTGCATACATAGGGGTACAGTATGCACGAAACAATTTCACTTTCACATCATCAGAACAGTAATGGAATTTCCGAACTAACATGTTTGCTTGGACATACAACATTCGTCTATGCCTATACATATCTGCATCATCTTCCATCTTGTCAGTGATGATGTGCCCAAGGTATTTCGTACAGTTAGATACACAGAGTGATTGCCCTGACAGATAAAACATTGGAAAGTGCAGCTTCTGATCCTCCTTGGTCCTACATATCAATACAGCGCTCTTGTTTGCATTGTACTGTACATCAAACTCAACCCCATACTCAGAGCATATATCCAACAGCTGTTGGAACCCAACAGTGCTGGGGGACATAATAGCCAAATCGTCTGCATACATCAGATGGTTTAACAGGGCATTCCCTATCATACAACCTGTCTTACATTTCCCCAACTGTTTCGACAGGTTGTCCATGTATAGGTTAAACAGGGCTGGAGACAGAAGCCCCCCCTGCCGTACTCCATTGCCTACACTGAAAGGTAATGATAGGAAATTTCCCCATTTAACTTGCATATGTTGCTTGGCATACCAGTAAACCAGGATACGTATGATGCATCCAGGCACACCCCTAAGAAAGAGTTTAGCAAAAAGCTTATGGTGATTCACTCTGTCAAATGCCTTGGAAGCATCAATAAACCCTAGAAACATTGTAGAGCCCTGCCTTCTGTAGGATTCAACAGCTTCTTTCAAGGCATAGATATAATACTTTATAATACTTTGATGAATAAAAAGTTTAAAAAAAAAAAAAAAAAAAAAAAAGAAGCAAATGTTTTAAAAATAGAAATCTTTTGTAACAGCGATAAACTCTACTGGTCAGTCATTTGGGGTCAGTAATTTTTTTTCTTTCTTTTTTAGAAATAAATCAATAATTTTATTCAGCAAGGATGTGTTCAATTAATAAAAATTGACAGTAAAGGATATTTATATTATTTTAAAAATGTTTTTATTCTGAATAAATGCAGTTCTTTTGAACCTTTTATTCATCAAATATATTAGTCAGCAGAACTGTCTCCAACACTCGTAATGAATCATCATTTTAGAATGATTTCTGAAGGATCATGATCACTGAAGACTGGAGGAACCACAATATATATCACAATATTAAAAAAAATATTCTGTATTTTTGATCAAATGATGTGCAAAAGAAACTTCTTTCAAAAACATTACAAATAGTAATGTGTCCAAACTTTTGGCCTGTACTGTATGCATATATATATATATATATATATATATATATATATATATATATATATATATATATATATATATATATATATATATATATATATATATATATATATATATACAGAGGTGGGTAGTAACGAATTACATTTACTTCGTTACATTTACTTGAGTACATTTTTTGGGTAACTTGTACTTTTAGAGTAAATTTAAAAATGGGTACTTTTACTCAAGTACATTTCTGGTGAAAGAACTGTACTTTTACTTCGTTACATTCGGTGGCGTTCCTCCGCTACTGTCAATGGTGATAGTTAATTATATATTTTAAAATAAGTTATGAATTGTTCGCAAGTCTCGCGAAACGTTGGAGAGGCTGCTTCGCGAGAGGTGGATACGCATCACCCGCATAAAATTAGCGCGCGTTTAGTCAGAAGATGATGGCCGAAGCAGAGGGAGATGTGTGAGCTACGGCAGATCACCCGTACGTGGCCTCATGTTCAGCCTGTTTTCAGTCAAAGATGTCAAAAAGAACAGTTTCATAATGTAATGCATGCTGTGTGCACCAATATGAACGGACATCTCAGCATACAATAATTCCAGCTCCAACCTGAGAGAGCAGTGGTAAGTGTAACAATGATGCCTATTTTTGAACACTATTAATGGTAAATTGGTAACTATGGTCACTTTTCCTTTATTGTAATACTATTTCACACACTGTCCGAGTGTTTTCCTCATATGCTCTCTTGTGCAAGCATTGACAAATCGTTTGAATCCTCCGAACACACGTCCACAAACAAACGTTCACATCTGCACATTTACATATCTTTTTTCTCATAAAACGAGCAACCTCATTGGCAAAATGTACATTTCTGCAAACCACAAAATACGTACTAATACACACTGCAGTTTCCAACAGAAATGAGCACTATCAGAAAAACTGCATTTTTTAGTCTATGGTTTGTAAACTAAAACATTTTGAATTTTGCGTCACAGACAGCTCCATGTTCTGCTTTTCTGATTCACCAGATTTGCTCGATAGCTCAGCTGATACAGATTTGTATTTGCAATGCGAAAAGCTTGAGAACGAACCCCGTGAAGAACGAGTCATGATAAAAGAGCTCAAAGACAAAGAGTTCTAAACACAAGCTAAAAATACATGGACATAATTTTATTTTTGTCACATTTGCTTTTGTTAACACTTTCGGGTAGGTTTAGTGTGGGTGTACGTTAAAAACACAACGTAACACAACATGTCAGATTCACGCAAATCTGTTCTGAAAAAAAAATGAGCTTTTAGCGCCACCCAGTGGACATTTCACTTTGAAACTGTCGCAATATGTACGTATTGGTACATATTTTGTGGTTTGCAAAAACGTTGCCATAGGTACTGATGAGATCAGGCTAAAAACGAAACAAATTGAATAGCCTAATGTAACATCTTGCATTTATACACATATCCGGACAGACAACAGTCTGCAGTGTATATATACATTTAAAAATGGGACTCTATTTTTAAGAATGCATATACTTATAAAAATATAAGAGCAAAGTATGTTTTAAAAAGAGCTGTGGTTAGCCCAGCACACCATTAATTTACACTGTTTAACCATTAAACACACACACACACACACACACACACACACACACACACACACACACACACATATATATATATACATATATATACATTTATATATATATATATATATATATATATATATATATATATATATATATATATATATATATATATATATATATATATATATATATATATATTTATATAGCTCTCTAAGTAGTCTGAAATTCAGGGTTTTTGGATCTTATCAATCAGATCGAAAGTAACTAGTAACTAAGTACTTGAGTAGTTTTTTCATCTAATACTTTTTTACTCTTACTCAAGTAACTATTACGATTGTTACTTTTACTTTTACTTGAGTAAATATTTCCGTAAGTACTTGTACTTTTACTTGAGTAAAGATTTTGGCTACTCTACCCACCTCTGTATATATATATATATATATATATATATATATATATATATATATATATATATATATATATATATATATATATACAGGATTTACAGTATTGCATACCACTTAATAATAATTTATGAATGTATTAAGTAATAATTAATAAATTACTTATAACTGAATTAACAAAACATTTATAAAATGTTAGCATATTACTTATTAAACATTAATAAATGTATAGTTATGTTTTGTAAATTCATCAACTAATAACTTATAAGTGACTTATAACTGTACATTTTTTAAAGTGTTACCCAAATGTTATAAGAATGTTTTGTAAAAACACACAAAAAATCTATTTGTTTTTAATATTTTTTGTTTAAAATACAGAATTATGTCACATCATGCTTCAAGCAGGATGCATTCTTTGAGTGCACTTCTTCAAAATCGTAAGGATGTCCAAAGGTGTCGGGGTATTTATTTGCGTTTCCGAACTTACCCGTTGTGAAACAATCGCCGGATAAGTTTTTCACTCCGCTTGCTCTTCTCACTCACTCTTTAGCTCCCCCTGAGCAGACAGGATCATGGAGTTTCATTGTTCTAATGATTAGTGGAACAGTTTTTTCCTTACTGTATATTTGTGCATGCTTCGTGTCTGAATTAATCGTGCCTCATTTTCATTACTCCATTTCATCTAATCCTCATCCTCAAAGAGCTTTATTGATTCCATATTCCTTACATCAATAAAGTGTACATTGCGTTCTTTGCTTTTTAACACTAGTACCATTTTCTTCACTGTTAATGATTATTAATACTTGTCCAAAATTATTGCTTCGCAGGCTGTTTGTGGGCTGAATTTTTGGCATATTACTATCAAATGCAGCAGTCATGCTTATATTGTTTTTTGTTACGATTCACTCAGAGGCCTGTGCTGGTCCGTCTCCATCAGCGGAAACTGCAAAACCACCAGATCTTCAACATCATCATCCACCAGCTGAGCTTCCAGTTCATTGGAAAGATCATCTTCCACCTTTCCAACATGAGTGGATCCGGAACACACTGTTTAAGGCCAACCTTCGAACCGGCAAGCCAGAACTAGTGTCCCAGCTGAAGCTTTGGTGGTACCCTCCTCAGCCCCCTTTAATTAACACTCAGCCACCCGCCTCACATGACCTCTTCTTCTGTCGGCCCCTTTTCTTATGGATGCCACTGAAGATGTGGTTATTTCCCCTTGTCTGTGTTTGCGTAGACTGTGTTAAGCACAGAATGACAGCTGTGCTTAACACAGCTATTGACCCTTGTATTCTTCCCTATAGGTCACAAAGAAACTGGCTGGTGCTGCTTCAGGAACAGCTGCCTGGTGCACAAATGTGGGGAACGAACCCGGCTGAGTCCTTGTCTCTGTGCTGACAGCTGCCGAGGGACATGGACTGGACTCCATGACAGCTGGTTTGATGAAACGCTACCGGGAGGCAGGAGAGGCAGCCCCAAAAGTGATGTACATGGACAGAGATTGCTGCAGTCAGCATGGCCAGTCTCAAGTGAAGGTCCTGTTTTCGGAGTAGGATGAGCTTGAAGTTTGCCTTGTCATCTGGCATTTCATGCAGCGATTTGCTGCAGGTGTCACGACAGAGGCTCTATAAGATCTTCATGGCACGTATGTCCACGTGCATCTTTCAGTGGGATCCAGAGGATATGGCTGCTCTTCGCCATGCAAAGGAAAGTGAGCTGGTGGCAAAGAAGACTGGCCACATCTCCGGAAAGGCAGTCAGTACTCGCATTACAAGGAGGGAGTTGGCACTGCACTGCCGAAGGAAGACCAGGGGGGTGGAGGAGACGACCAGATCAATTGGATCACTGATTGATCTGTTTGACAGTGCAGCCGGGAAGGACACTCTGGGAGTTCCTCTGCTGGACCACGAACGGATCCAGAGGATATGGAAAGAACAGCAGAAGCATGTACAGTGTATCCAAGATCCAGAGAACTTTCCACTGTATATGAAGACAGGGACACTGAAGAAGGGTGGTGTGGAGCTGTGCTGCTACAGGTGTGCCCGTGGCTCTACCTCCTTGGAGTCATTCCACCTGCACCTGAACCGTTTTATTCCAGGTATTACATACATATTTAATTACTTACTAATTTAATTACTAATTTAAAATATAAGCACTGTAACTGCTTCCATTACTTTAACGTAATGGCACTTTAATAAATGTCACACTCTACAGTAATGTTACAGTTCTTTTCTGATGTCATAAGCATTGACAAAGCTGTCTTGCCTGACAATCACTAGTAACCAGTTGTGTAGTCTAGATTTTTGTAGTGAGTATACTGTGATTTTTTTTTCCCTATACCAGCCTCATACTCACCCATCCCAGAGCGACACACAACAGGCAATACCACACTCACTAATGCATAAAGTATGCATGTACATGTAACTGAGAGCATTATTAAAGACTGCTTATGTAAAATTACTAAGTAAGAAGAGCATTTTTTGCAGTGTGTTTACTGCAGTTCCGTGTCGTGCATGCGTTCATATGCATATTCAGTAGTTAAAGCTTGCCGCCAAAACGTAACATTATTTCTAAACCATCTACTAATAAGCTCACATTCCAGTAACTTTACTCCCTGGGTTGCTGAAGGGATTCCGCTATCGTTCGTCAGCATTTTTCTTTATTATTCAGTTGTGGTAGTCCCTCGATGAAACATTGTAAAACCAGGAACAAAATGTCGTTGTAACAAGCGATGATTGGTAGAGTAGCAGCATGTAGTCTGACATGTTTCTTGCTCAGGACACAACAAGATTTTAGGAGTAAAAATCGCGTAATCGCAACAGACAAAAAATATCGTGCACTGCAAAAAATGCTTTTCTTACTTAGTATTTTTCATCTTGTTTCTAGTCAAAATATATAAAAATTCTTACATTAAAAAATATTTACTAGACAAGTAAAAATGATTGACTTGTTTTTGGGAAAAAATACACAAAATTAAGAGTTATTGCTTAAATTAAGATAATAATTTGCCATTGGGGAAAGAAAAATAATCTTGTTTTCTGTTTGAATTAAGACTATTTTTCTCCCCCCTTTGGAATATTATTTTGCTCATTTTAAGCAAAACCCGTTCTCCAGGTGACATATTCATATAACATTTAAGGATAAATATTGGTAATCAGACAGTTGGCAGCACCCAGTGACTTCCACAGTAGGAAAAAATATAAATTATGAAAGTCAATGCATACTGCCAACTGTCTGTTTACCAAAAAATTTCAAAATATCATCTTTTGCATTAAACAGAAGAAAGGAACTCACACAGTTTTGGACCAAATGAAGGGTGAGGAAATTATAACATAATTTTCATTTTTGGGTGATCTATACCTTTAAGAGCTAAATTTAGCCTTAAATGTTATATGAAAATGGTACCTGAAACACAGGTTTTATCAGCTGTTATCTACCTAACTTACTGTCCCTCCAACCTCCACTCTGACCAAGGATGCTTGTTTTTAAATTCCCTAGCCTGACTTTCTGTCGACAAGGCTGGTCAGAAGTTCCCATTTCTCTCATAATCTGAAATTTCACGAGTTCACACTTACATCAATTAAATAGAGTAAAGATTATGCGTATTTGGCGTGCTGTCCGGGGAGGGCTCCGGGCTCGGAAATTTTGCCCGAACCCAGAGTATCCCCCCAAAAAGCAAAGAGACAAGGACAGCCACCAGAGACCCCTCAAATACGCATAGAAATGGTGGGCTGCCTGGTTACCTGGCCAGGAGGGCCCGAGTTGCCTTTGATGGGAGCCGCTCATGGCATCAGATGGAAAAACCCTACCAGCCGATAGCTGAGACGCAGGATAGTTTAGAACACCTGGCCGGGAGGGCTCTTTCAACATCCGATGGGAGGCCAATGCTCACTGTATCAGATGGAAAAACCCTACCAGCCAATAACTAAGAAGCAGGGTGGTTTGGAACAACCTGGCCGGGAGGACCCGTGTTGCCTCTGGTGGGAGTTCACAGCGCCTCTCGGGACGGGCCCTACTGGCTGGTAAATATGGAGCGGTCAGAATTTAGGGTGACTGATCGGTAAGGCCTTTTTCAATATCCGATGGGAGGCCAATGCTCACTGTATCAGATGGAAAAAACCCTACCGGTCGAAAGAAAGGGGAGCACATGATTTAGTCCGTCCAGCTCAGCCGGGAGCGTCCCGGCTGGTGGACAGGGGGCGCGCTGTTTGGAACGGCCGATCGGGAAGGCTCAGCCCTCATCTGAGAGGAGATCAATACCGACCGATAGACGGGACGACGCAATTTAAAGAAACGACTGACCGAGGGGGCCCACCCAGCCAGATAGATAGAGAATAGTTTTGTTTTTGTTTTTTTTTAAGGCTAAGACAGACGATACATCGTATCGAGTGTATAGGCTGTGTAAAGGGGCTGATAGCCTGTAACGAAAGGTATGAATGCATTTGTGAGTATATGTAGTGTTATGGGTTATCTGTCAGGGTGGATGGGCTGTGATTGTACGCATTGCTGCGGCAGTAGGGAAATTAGCCAGAGAGGCTGAGCTCGAGAGGAAACAGCACTGCTGCGGCAGTGGAGAAGTTAGCAGTGGAGTGAAAAATGGAGTGAAAAATTGGGCAGTGGAGAAATTAGCCAGAGAGCCTGAGCTCCAGCGGGAGCAGAGGGAACAGCACTGCTGCGGCAGTGGAGAAATTAGCCAGAGAGGCTGAGCTCCAGCGGGAGCAGAGGGAACAGCACTGCTGCGGCAGTGGAGAAATTAGCCAGCGAAACTGAGCTCCTGAGGGAGCAGAGGGAACAGCACTGCTGCGGCAGTGGAGAAATTAGCCAGAGAAACTGAGCTCCTGAGGGAGCAGAGGGAACAGCACTGCTGCGGCAGTGGAGAAATTAGCCAGAAAAACTGAGCTCCTGAGGGAGCAGAGGGAACAGCACTGCTGCGGCAGTGGAGAAATTAGCCAGAGAGGCTGAGCTCCAGCGGGAGCAGAGGAAACAGCACTGCTGAGGCTGTGGAGAAATTAGTCAGAGAAGCTGAGCTCCTGCGGAAGCAGGGGGAACAGCGCTGCTGCGGCAGGGGAGAAATTAAGCCAGAGAAATTCCGCTTCTGCCGGAACGGAAGGAACAACACTTCTGCAACAGAGGAGAAAAGGTTAGATGAACAAATGGAGAAACAAATTGTGCATCCAACTGGGACTCTTATTTTGAAATGTCTGTTTGATTATTGCGGGATGCTCCTCCAGATCCATATGAGGGAGAAACTGCCTGCGTCCCAATTCGCCTACTTTTACTACGACCGAAAAGTATGTAATCTTTTTGTGAAGAAAAGTACATCCTTTCAAGTGTGTAGCAGAAAATTGCGCAAGCTTTGGGACATACTACTTCATTTTTTTAAACAACTCTGTAGCTTAGTTACATGTATCCCATCATCACCATTTAACTGCCCTGACAATCGTCGTCAGATTTGTCACAGTTAAAATCCTACACATTCAGTTTAATTTCCTACCGCATCGGATAGCTGCACGTTCATTGCCATGTGTGGGTCTTTAATGCAGAGACTCCTCTCATGTTTTCGCGGTTTAGATATAATGACGCATTTAAAGCTACTGGCCAAACATGAAGACTGTCATTTGGAATGACTAAAACCTATGTTTTTGCGTACATCACATTATTGTGTAGTGGCCCCTTTAAGAAATTGATCACTTGATTTATGACGTGCACTACGTGTTGATGATGTAGAATAGCGGTATCTTCAGTGTGATGGCAGCAACGGTAGATAATACGTCTTGCTCTACCTTCTTGTGATAATATTTGATTACTTTTATTTGAGACGCTATGAAAGAGTGAATCCCTCATGAGGCAGCGAGTGTCTGTGTACCTATCGTTAAACGTGTGAAATACAGACTTTTTGCCTTCATGCTCTTTGTTTTCATGATTCAACGTGAGTTATCTGGGTCAAAGCGTTACACATTGATCATAAGAATTTGCCTAGCATTATAATGCACGGTATTCATTGACCGCACACTGCTCTGAACTTAAACATTCTTAAGCATTGTAGTGTGCAGGCTATAAAATCCTCTGAAACGTGAAGCTCACGTTTATTTAATGAAATCATGGCCTTTGAGGTTTACAGAATCATGATATACGTTTTCTCTCCCCAGAATATGAGATGGCTTAAAACTGTGCAGCTTACTGTAAGGTATTGGTATTATATAAAAAAAAATAATTAAAAAACGGGTTAAATACATTTTACAGTTTGGTCCGGATTTCTGACGTTCGAGAAGAGCATGACATGACTCAAACGTAATGAAGTCGTTGAATTTATAAGAAGAAACTGTTCAAACATAAAAATAAAATAGTACGGACTCACTTCAATTTGTGAGGTAAACATTTAACCATCAGTGCAAGAGATGCACATCAACTTAATTTTAGGGTAGGCTACTGTTATTTGCTGACATCAAACTTGGAGAGGAGAGAACACAAGTTTACCTGATTGATGTGGCCAGAAGGATAATTCTGCTTAATTTTATCATCAGTTTAACATTGATTGATGCTCTTTGACACGAGGGGGAGGCTGGGGCTTGAGTAAATTGCGGGGCCCTACGCAACTTGCGTAGTGAGCGTATAGGGCTGTTCGGCTCTGCTTGTGCTGGCTAACCAACAACAATAAACATGCAGAGGAAGACAGACCAAGAAATGCATTCCCAGCTAACAGGGAACGTTCTCAGAACGTTGGCTAACGTTCTCTGAAAGTTCTCTCAAAGTTATCAAAAAAACGTTCTTGCAGTAACGTTATTAGAACGTTGTGCCAATGTTATTTGCTATTGAGAAACATTCTAAAAACGTTAGCTATAAAACGTTATTCTTGTTAGTGGAAGGTTTTAAAAACGTTACTACATTAAAAAAGTATTAGTCATTACAAATTAGTCATACAGCTTTTTTCTCAAACTTCAGATACATAATTTGTATATCCAGAGACAACTTAATGACACTTAAATGCTATTTTCGTGTATATATTTATTTTTTGTACAATCAGAAGAAAAATCTAGTAAACTAATTATATATTAAATATAAATGTAATATAAATATAAAAGTCAATTATAAAAGTGGAGTTAGCTTTTTTTAGGAAAGAATAAGATGTCAATAAACAAAAGCAAGTACATTAAAGGAGAAAACCGGAATATTTTATTTGATCATACTCCACACCCTTATAAGAACGTTATTTAACGTTCTTAGAACCTAATGAGAACGTTAATACAACGTTCCACAAACTGGACATTTCAACATTCCTAGAACATTCAAAAACATTTTTAGAACTTAATGGGAACGTTAGGGAAACGTTCTTATAACCTAAAATTGTTAGCTGGGTTATAGCCTGCCTGTCCAGCTTAGCAAGACAACAGAAGAGATGCACATCAACTTAACTTTACTGTTATTTGCTAACATCAAATTTGGAGAGGAGATAACACAAGTTTACCTGATTGCTGTTCCTGCAATTCACTCTTGTGGTGTTTTTTTCCCCCTTTTCATGGCCAGAAGGATAATTCTGCTTAATTTTATCATCAGTGTTTACAACATTGATTGACGCGCTTTGACACAAGGGGGAGGCGGGGCCTTGAGTAAATTGCGGGGCCCTACGCAGCTTGCGTAGTGAGCGTATAGGGCTGCTCGGCTCTGCTAGGTAATGAAGATATATAAAGGTGTATATATTTCGTCGCTGCCTGATGAAACTCAGTATGTCCAAAACGGTTACTTTTCAGGAAGTGAAAAAAACAGTATTTCAAAAGCAGTTGAATGTAGTGTTGTCATACTTGGTATGGCATCTCTACATGTAACCATATTCTTGCCAGTGTAATGATACAATCCACATTTGACCAAAATTGAGTTTAAATGGACACACGTGCATATTTTACAGTAACGGTGGTCGATACACATTCTTCTGATCATTAATTAGAATGGCCAAGTCGCGTTTCATATTTCACAATCATTTTCAGCATTTATTTGCGCATATTCTCAGTTAACCCTTAAATGCATGACTGTTTCGCCAAGCATTCTTACATATTCGGGTCGTTAGCGATCCGGATCTATATTTAACGTGGCTAGATCTCTACCTGTCGTGATAATAAAACTCCTAATGTTAGAGTAGCCTAACACTTGCAGAAGAATAAAATAAAACCTATTTGGTTACCTTTTGGAGCTTGGAAGGGTTCAGTGTGAGCAGATGTTTAATACCATCATCATTTGTCCTCGTCAGAGCTCGTTTACCAGTACATTCAGCATCTGACTCATATTCACGATCTCGAGCATTTTCTCCAAACTCTTTTTCAACGTCTTGAAATCACTATTTTGATCTCTGACAGCTTCTTGACCACATCCATCATCAAGAGACAGTGATACTAATATTTGATTGTTTTAGTAGGCTACTTGCTCTCTGCAGTAAATCACTAAGCCATTTCAAGTTTTGAAGATATAATTAGTATTGTTTCGTTTTCTGTCAGAGGTAACTATGAGTCAAATGTCACTTCATCATTGCGTATCAGACATTGTCACCTTGTGAAATAAAGGTGAATTGCGGCCAATTTCGTCATTATGGATGAATTTATCATTGTGCAAAAAAATATACGTACCCCACAAAACTACACACCTCAGGTCGTAAACGACCCTATACAATTTTGACAAAAAACTAGTGAAAAAACAGGCATTCAATTATAATTATATAGATTTTTTTCTTGTTATGGATTGATTGAGGAATACTAAAGGCGGGCGTACACGGTGCGATTTTTGCTGTCGTACGAACTCGCAGACGATTTTTTTTTTCTCGGGAGAAATCGCGTGGACATCGTGGATGCTCGTATGGTCGCGGCTCGCACCGTGTGAGAGGAAATACGAGACGAGCCGAGCACGTTAAGAGCACCTTCCGACCTTACGATCATTTTTAAACATGTTTAAAAAGTTCGGGGAGTCGGCCCGATTTTTACCAGCATATGGCTGTCCCCTATTGCCAAATCATGCACAAGCACGTCACATAGGCTCAATCTATGACTATTATTAGCTCAGTGGCTGCAAACATACAGCGTTCACACACACACACACACACTTTCTCTCTCTCACATGCACTCTTCTCTCTCCCTCTGGTTGTTTCGGTTAAAAGGTTCTCTGCTTTTCAACAAATCATTTGCACACATTTTTTCTTTATTTTTTGTATCTGAAGCTATAGCAGCAACATTGAACGCTCACTATAAACAATGGACAAATGGAGTCTTTAAACGTCTCAGATGTAAAGTTATTTTCTGTCAAAGTGACTCAAAAATGAATTGGAGTCAATGGGATGCTAACAGCAGGTGATGGCTTGGTTAGCAATGGCAGCCCCTAGGGGTGGAACACTTTCCGAGCGCTAGATTACCCCCTTGTTATTTTTGCACCGCGGAACGTTTTTCAATGAATGAGTTTTGACGGAACAATTATACTGGAACACCAACTAGCGCTCCGGAGTCACGACTGGGAAATTTTGTTTTAAAAAACGAAAGAATGGAAGCGTCGTCAAGAGCATGGTTGTGAGCAAGCTATACAACAAGGAATTTGCATATCACCGCAGCACATCGAGCCTCAAATATCACAAATATGCTTTTGCTACACTTAATGGCAAACATTGCGCTGGTCTGCTGGACTGAAATAAATAAACAATATTTTGTTGATTAAGCTTATTGTGGCAAGGGGGGCGTGATTCAGCGAGGTCTGCAGCGGGAGAGAGAGCCGCGGGACGAGCGGTAAGTGAGTGGGTTGGACGCAGATTAATAACACCTGTCTCTTGTTCCAGTAATGAGCGCGGAGAGGGTATAAGACATCAGTGGAACCGGAGACCAGGGAGAGAGAGAGGGACTGCTGACGCGACACACACGGACACTGAGAAACTGAGCACGTTGACCCGGAAGCGGATGTTTAACCGGAACCCGGAAGTAACTGAGAGAAATACACACTCGCTGAGAGTGTACAGAGACTGAGTTTGATTTATAAATAAAAGCGTCAGCAGTCAAGCCGACCCCCGTGTCCTCTTCCTTCCTCACAAAACGAACTTTATCACACTGGTGCCGAAACCTGGGAATGAAGTAGGACCGCGCCGCCGCCATGCAGACGCCCTCCGCCACGCCATTTGCGGACATCATCACCTCCCTCGCGGCCCTCCACCAAGACCAACACCAGGCGATGCTGGACCTGCGGGCAGATCAAGAGCGCCGCTTTGAGGCGATTGTCCGAGGCCAGCAAGAGGACCGCGAGAGGTTCCGGAGCTGGATGGATCGGGAGGTTCGCGCCGAGGCCGCCGGGCTGGCCAGCGCACCGGTGCACGTGCCCCTACACAAAATGGGGCCAGAAGACGACCCGGAGGCCTTCATAGACTTGTTCCAGAAGGCCGCGGAGGCCTGCGGGTGGCCCCGGGCACAGTGGCCGGTGCGCCTTATTCCATTACTATCAGGAGAAGCCCAGGCGGCCGCACAACAGCTGCCGGTGGCGAACCTCCTGAAGTACGACGACCTGAAGAGGGCCATCCTTCAGCGGGTCGGCCGGAGCAGCACCGCCAGAGGTTCCGCTCCATGGAATGGGACGAGGCCGGCTGACCCTTCGCAATGGACCAACAGCTCCGGGACTCGTGCCGCAGATGGCTCTTGGCCGGCGGAAGCGATGTGGACCATATCGTCGATCTGGTGGTGCTGGAGCAGTTTATCACTCGGCTCCCAAGGAAGACCGCCGCAGGGGCGGCGGGTAGGCCTGGGCTGGCCTGCTGGCGGTGCGGTGATCCGGATCATTTTGTGGACCGATGTCCGATGATGGACATTGGAACAATGATCCGGATCCCGAACGTCCAGCGGACCACCCCCGATCAAGCAGGAGAGTACCAAATTCCTGTGAGTATCAAGGGGGGTACATATCAGGCTTTGGTGGATTCAGGATGTAACCAAACCTCGATTCATCAAAGCCTGATGCAGCCTGGGGCATTGGATACAAGCCGCATGGTTAAGGTGCGGTGTGTGCACGGGGATGTGGTGGAATATCCGGTTGTCCCAGTCACGATACAGTTTCGGGGGAAAAAGCATAATGTAGAGGTGGCGGTTAGTCCACACCTCCGGCATCCGCTAATTCTGGGGACGAATTGGCCCGCCTTTCCGGCTTTGTTGGGGTCGCTATGCGCGGATGCCGCTTGGGAGAAAAAGGCGAGGAGGGGGGCGGCGCGAGTGCAGCTTGGAGAGACTGAGACGGGACCCTTGGGGACAGCTTCAGAGGAACCGAGCGGGATCGAGAGACTGATTCTCTCGGACCGCGATGACTTTCCTCTGGAGCAGTCACAAGATGAGACCCTCAAAAATGCCTTCCAGCAGGTCCGATCGATTGACGGCCAGCCTCTCCAACCTGCCTTGCCTGTCTCGTATCCGTATTTTGCCATAATAAAGGATCGGTTGTATCGAGTGACCCAAGACACTCAGACAAAGGTAGATACAACCCAGTTGTTAGTACCAAAGAGCCGCCGGGAAATGCTTTTCCAGGCGGCTCACTCGAATCCAATGGCGGGCCACCTGGGACAGGCGGCCACGCTGAATCGCCTCATGACCCGATTTTTTTGGCCAGGCATTCATGACAATGTGCGCAGGTGGTGCGCGTCTTGTCCGGAATGTCAGTTGGTGAATCCACTGGCCGCCCCAAAAGCGCTGTTGTGCCCCCTTCCATTAATGCAGGTCCCCTTCGAGAGAATTGCGATGGACCTCATCGGGCCATTAGAGCGATCCGCACGCGGACATCGTTTTGCGTTAGTCATCGTGGACTACGCAACACGATATCCGGAGGCAATGGCTCTCCGCAACATCTCCGCGTAGAGTGTTGCGGACGCACTGTTTCAACTGATCTCCCGAGTGGGGATTCCGAAAAAAAATCCTCACTGATCAAGGCACGGCGTTTATGTCACGCACGTTAAGCGAACTCTACGGATTATTGGGCATTAAATCCATTCGAACAAGCGTCTATCACCCACAAACGGACGGCTTGGTCGAACGGTTTAATCGCACTCTTAAATCCATGATCCGTAAGTTCGTAAAGGAAGACGCCAAAAATTGGGATCGGTGGTTAGAACCCCTCTTATTTGCCGTGCGGGAGGTTCCGCAAGCCTCCACGGGGTTTTCCCCCTTTGAGCTTCTCTATGGACGGCAGCCCCAGGGGGTGCTGGACGTCCTACGAGAAACTTGGGAGGAGGGACCTTCTTTGGCCAAGAACGAAATTCAGTACGTGCTGGACTTGCGAACAAAACTCCACACCTTGGGGCGGCTATCTAGGGAGAATTTGTTGCAAGCCCAGGACCGCCAGAGCCGGTCATATAACAGGGGTACGAAGCTACGCAAATTCACACCGGGAGAGAAAGTGCTCGTATTACTCCCTACGTCGAGCTCTAAATTAATGTCAAAGTGGCAGGGGCCGTTTGAGGTCGCACGACAGGTTGGAGACCTCGATTATGAAGTGATACGATCCGATAGGAACGGGGCACATCAAATATACCACCTCAATCTCCTTAAGAAATGGAATGAGGTGGAATCAGTGTTGTTGGCAACGGTGATCGGGGGAGAGGATGATCTCGGGCCAGAGGCGAGCATCAAAGCACAATCGGTCGCGCTGGCCCCTGGGGGAGATCACCTCTCACCGTCCCAACTCACTGATTTATCAAAGCTACAGGCGGAGTTCGCCGACGTGTTTTTGCCCCTACCGGTACGTACCAATTTGATTTAGCACCATATCGAGACCGAGCCGGGCGTGGTAGTTCGCAGCTGGCCGTATCGCTTGCCTGAACACAAGAAAAAGGTGGTTCAGGAAGAATTAGGGGCAATGCTCGATATGGGAGTAATAGAGGAGTCCAACAGTGACTGGGCGAGCCCGATAGTTTTGGTCCCTAAGACCGACGGCTCGGTCAGGTTCTGTGTGGACTACCGCAAGGTGAATAGAGTGTCGAAATTCGACGCTTATCCAATGCCGCGGGTTGACGAGTTGCTTGATCGGCTGGGCACGGCTCGATTTTATTCGACATTGGACGTAACAAAGGGCTATTGGCAGATCCCCTTGTCTCCATTTTCCAAAGAAAAGACAGCTTTCACCACGCCGTTTGGATTGCACCAATTTGTCACGCTTCCTTTCGGGTTGTTCGGGGCGCCCGCTACCTTTCAGCGCCTCATGGACAGGATTTTGCGTCCCCATGCCGCATATGCTGCTGCCTATCTGGATGATATCGCGATTTACAGTCATGATTGGCAGCGGCATATGCAGCATGTCAGGGCGGTCTTGAGGTCGCTGAGGGGAGCGGGGCTCACGGCCAACCCGAAGAAGTGTGCGATTGGGCGGGTGGAAGTAAGGTATCTGGGCTTCCACTTGGGTCATGGACAGGTGCGTCCCCAAATTGATAAGACCGCCGCAATTGCAACCTGTCCGAGACCCAAGACCAAAAAGGAGGTAAGGCAGTTCTTGGGGCTGGCGGGATATTATAGACGGTTTATACCAAATTATTCGGACCTCACCAGCCCTTTGACTGACCTTACTAGAAAGGGGCTACCAGATACGGTCCAGTGGACGGAGCCGTGCCAGCAGGCCTTCACCCAAGTTAAGGCTGCTCTATGTGGCGGGCCGCTTTTACACTCCCCTGACTTTTCTCTCCCTTTCTTGTTGCAGACTGACGCGTCGGACAGGGGGCTGGGCGCAGTCCTGGCCCAGGAGGTGGAGGGGGGAGAGCGGCCGGTGCTGTACATTAGCCGCAAGCTCTCAAAGAGAGAGGCTAAGTACAGCACCATCGAACTGTACTTACTGAACAGCACCATCGAACCGTTAACTAACAAACTCCTGGATCTCGGACTGAACTCTTCTCTCTGTCACTGGATTGAAGATTTCCTCACTGGCAGACCTCAAGTGGTGAGAGTAGGACAGTTCACCTCCACCTCCATCACCGTGAGTGTGGGAGCTCCACAGGGCTGTGTCCTCAGTCCCCTGCTCTACTCTCTCTACACGCATGACTGTTTTTCCACACACAGCTCCACCTCTGTCATCAAGTTTGCGGATGATACTGTTGTCCTGGGCCTCATTTCCAACAACAATGAGACCGCATACTTGAATGAGGTGGAGCAACTGACATCATGGTGCCAAGACAACTGTCTCCTTCTGAATGTGAACAAGACCAAAGAACTGATTGTGGACTTCAGGAAGAGACAGCAACGGTCATATTCCCCTCTCATGATCAGCGGGACACCTGTAGAGAGAGTGAGCAGCTTCAAATACCTGGGTGTGAACATCTCCGAGGACCTGACCTGGACTGCACATATCCAGTCTCAGGTGAAAAGGGCCAGGCAAAGACTGTACCACCTGCGCCAGCTGAGGAAATTCCGGGTCTCACCAGCTATCCTGAAAACTTTCTATTCAGGGGCGATAGAAAGTTTACTGACTCAGTGCATCACAGCGTGGTATGGTAACAGCACAAGTCACGACCTCAAAGCCCTGCAAAGAGTGGTGCGCTTGTCCGAGCGCATCTCAGGGTCAGCTCTCCCGTCTCTGCAGGACATCTACATCAAACGATGCAGAGGCAGAGCTACAAAAATCATCAAGGACATTAATCACCCGGCCAACCCCCACTTCACCCGGCTGCCTTCTGGTAAGCGCTTCCGTAGCCTGATGGCCAAAACTGAGAGACTCAGGAGGAGTTTCTTCCCACAGGCCATCAGACTCCTGAACGCTGTCACTTAACAACATGTGACTTCACCTCACTCAGTATTAACAAACTCACATACTGATATTGCACTGCACTTTATTCTTGTGTTCATGTAACTACTCATTATAATGCTGTTTGCACATTACACTCCTGCACTTCTGTTATCCACGTATTTATTTTTAATCCAGTCTCCAGTTTACTTTATCTCACTTATTTTATTCCACATCTCTTATTTCTTTACTTGATTTATTCATAATTCTACATATGTATATATATAGCACCTTATCCTATTCCTATTTTATAATTTATTGTGCTTTTTTTGTTAATTGTTATTTGCTGTCCATGGAGCGGACCTGTCTACATTTCACTGCCGGTTGTATTCTGTATAACTGTGTATGTGACAAATAAAACTCTTGAACTTGAACTTGAACTTGAAAAGGAGTGCCTTGCCATCAGGTGGGCCGTTCTCACCCTCCGCTACTACCTTCTGGGGCGGGAGTTCACCCTCTGTTCGGACCACGCTCCTCTCCAATGGCTCCACCGCATGAAGGATACCAACGCGCGGATCACCCGTTGGTATCTAGCTCTTCAGCCGTTTAAGTTCCAGGTTGTCCACAGGCCGGGTGCTCAGATGGCTGTGGCCGACTTCCTCTCCAGAAATGGGGGGGGGGGGGGCTGCAGGCCGGACGGCTCCCCGGCCTGAGTCGGGCGGTGGGGGTATGTGGCAAGGGGGGCGTGATTCAGCGAGGTCTGCAGCGGGAGAGAGAGCCGCGGGATGAGCGGTAAGTGAATGGGTTGGACGCAGATTAATAACACCTGTCTCTTGTTCCAGTACTGAGCGCGGAGAGGGTATAAGACATCAGTGGAACCGGAGACCAGGGAGAGAGAGAGGGACTGTTGACGCGACACACACGGACACTGAGAAACTGAGCACGTTGACCCGGAAGCGGATGTTTAACCGGAACCCGGAAGTGACTGAGAGAAATACACACTCGCTGAGAGTGTACAGAGACTGAGTTTGATTTATAAATAAAAGCGTCAGCAGTCAAGCCGACCCCCGTGTCCTCTTCCTTCCTCACAAAACGAACTTTATCACACTTATGTATTCAGTCATTATTCAATGGTATACTAAAAATACATGTGAAAAATTACTTCTCATTGTTCTCAGGTCAAATATTTATATGCAATTAAAATGCGATTAATTTCGATTAATTAATTACAAAGCCTCTAATTAATTAGATTATTTTTTTTAATCGAGTCCCGGCCCTAATTTCTATATTATATTTTAATCTGTTATATTTTAAAATATATGACAGACAGTGTACATTAGATTATTTCATATTTACCATGTATACAATATATATGATAATTATATACTATGTAATATAAATCAATATATTTAAGACATATTCCCATAAAAATCTGATTATATTATCCAGTACATTGAGGTATATTATCTCATATAATTTTACATATATATTTACATATATATACAATGACTCTTCCAATATATAATTTCATATATTGTAGGATATATTTCAATATACATAGCAATAAATTGAATAGTATAATAATATGTATATATTCAATATATGAAAACGGCAATAATTGCAGTATTGTCCCATATATTGCAATATATAACTTGCATATATAATATATTATTATATAATATATCATATGATATATTACCATGTAAATTTCACAATATATGGAGACACATGAAATATATTGTCAACTAATATATTGAGAAATATATTTTTGTTGCGTAAGGGTTGTGTGATCGCGGCCAGCTCGCGGTGCAAACAGCCGTGCCGTGTACCAGCTGATTTGATGCGATGATCAAATGAAATGACTCGTAGCGTCTGCAATATCTCACAACCTTCCGAGTGTCCGAATTCGCACAGTGTACGCCCGCCTTAAGAAGGTTGATGTCTAACTTTAAAAAATGAATGAGGAGCAGGGTAGTGACGTCTGCATTTAAGGGTTAACAAAGGCTCTGTGTAGTAACAGCTGCTCTATGTTAAATCAAGCACCTGAGGGAATTTACCGCTGATTAGAGAATGTCTCAGTTACGTATGTAACCCTCGTTCCCTGAGGAGGGAACGGAGACGTAACGTCAGTGACTGACGAATGGGGGTTTCGCTTAGAAGCCTATCATCTCCGAGACTAGAAAGCGCCCAATGGCAGTGCCAATGCCATGGGCATGCGAGATTTGCATGCGTAACTCCGCCTACCTACGTGGGTATATAAGGAAGTAGCTGGCATCATCGCATTATGTTTTACCTGCTGAGGAGCCAAGTTGAACTCCGTTCCAGCGGTACAGCGGATGTGGCAACGGGACGTTACGTCTCCGTTCCCTCCTCAGGGAACGAGGGTTACATACGTAACCGAGACGTTCCCTTTCGTTCAGTCACTCCGACGTAACGTCAGTGACTGACGAATGGGGGTCCCAATGAAATAACGCTACTCGGCTGTCTTCCAGTGCCCTGCGCAAGCGTGAGAGCCCTGATGCAAGTTAGGACGGTCAAAGGCCTCTACTTAACGCAGGAATACCAAGGTACACTGGGAGGCATATTCCAGGAGGAGATATGCGCCAAGATGCCTACCCGTAGGGAGGACTTAAGAATACACATATGACCCCGGGGGGCTGCATACGGAAGATCACTGGGGTACCAGCCGCAGGTGGATTTTTAACCCCAGGGGGTGGCAAGGTTGCCAAGGGAATACACCCGCTCAGGGAGGCTTACGGTGGAAATACACATGTGGGGGTCGCCGGAGGGGAACCATGCACATGGGGCACCTGGCTGGACACGAGTGTCTGGGCTAAGGGCAGACTTACTGGTATCGGCGTCGTCAGTGCTGGAGGAGCTCAGGGCTCTCGGGGAGCTCACCTGAGAAGAATATCGCACGTATCCAGTCCGTGGAGTGGAATGGCGAGCAAGCGAAGACACCTGAGCCAATCCATTACCGGCCACTTGTAGAGGCGAGTACATAGTCGGATACAGGCTCCACTCGGAGGTTATAAAACCTGGCGAATGTGTTTGGTGTCGCCCAGCCTGCAGCTCTGCAGATGTCTGTCAGCGGAGCGCCATGTGCTAAAGCCCAAGAGGAGGCCGCACTCCAAGTGGAATGGGCCCTGACCCCAAGGGGACATGGACGTCCCTGCTGCTGGTAAGCCAAAACAATGGTGTCCACTATCCAGTGAGACAGCCTTTGCTTTGAGAGAGCCTTCCCTTTCAGCTTCCCACCATAACCGACAAAGAGCTGGTCTGAGGTCCTGAAACACTGCGTCCTGTCTACGTAAGCGCGAAGGGCGCGTACTGGACAGAGCAATGCCAAGGCTGGGTCTGCCTCCTCCAAAGGCAGTGCTTGCAGGTTCACCACCTGGTCTCTGAACGGAGTGGTGGGAACCTTGGTCACATATCCAGGCCGGGGTCTCAGGATCACGTGAGTCAGCCGGCCCGAATTCCAGGCACGCTTCATCAACCGAAAATGCCTGCAGGTCCCCTACCCTCTTGATGGAGGCCAATGCGGTCAGGAGCGCTGTCTTCATAGACAAGAACTTAACATCTACTGACCGCAAAGGCTCAAATGGGGCCCTCTGCAGAGCACTTAGAACTACTGAGAGGTCCCAAGAGGGTACGAGAGGAGCACGAGGAGGATGTAGTCTCCTCGCACCCCTCAGGAACCTGATGACCAGGTCGTGCTTACTTACCGTTTTCCCATCCAAGAGGTCATGGTAGGCGGTGATAGCGGCCACATAAACCTTCAGGGTGGATGGAGACAGCCTTCGATCCAACCCTTCCTGGAGGAAAGAGAGCACAGGCCTGATCGGGCATTTCCAGGGGTCTTCTTGGCGAGAAGAGCACCAATTGACGAAGAGGTTCCACTTCAACGCATAGGCCTGTCTCGTGGACTCGGCCCGAGCGGAAGTGATGGTAGCCACCACCGGAGGTGGTATGGTACTCAAACCTGCCGCGTCCCGTCCAGGAGCCACACGTGGAGGTTCCAAAGATCGGGACGCGGGTGCCACAGGGTACCCCGTCTCTGAGAGAGTAGATCCTGTCTCAGAGGAATCGGCCAGGGAGGGGCTGTCGCAAGGAGAACTAGTTCTGGGAACCAGGTCCGGCCGTGCCAGTACGGGGCAACCAAGATGACCTGCTCCTTGTCCTCCCTGACCTTGCACAGAACACGTGCAAGAAGGCTCACTGGGGGGAACGCATACTTGCGTAGGCCCTGCGGCCAGCTGTGCGCCAGTGCATCCGTGCCGAGCGTGCCCTCGGTCAGGGAATAGTACAGGCTGCATTGGGACGAGTCGTGGGAGGCAAACAGATCTACCTGTGCGTCCCCGAACTGATCCCAAATCAGCTGGACCGACTGGGGATGGAGTCTCCACTCCCCAGGGATTGGCTGAACCCGTGAGAGCTCGTCGGCTGCACGGTTCAGGATCCCCGGGATATGGACAGCACGAAGGGACCTCAGGCGCTTCTGACTCCATAGAACGAGATGGCGGGCGAGTTGAGACATGCAGCGGGAGCGTAGACCGCCCTGGTGGTTGATGTACGCTACTACGGCCGTGTTGTCCGATCTGACTAGTACGTGTTGACCCTTCAGCAACGCTAGGAAGCAGTGCAGGGCGAACCGTACTGCCAGCAACTCGAGGCAATTGATATGCAGGCGGCTCTGGCTCTCTGACCAAGAGCCGGCGGCTGCCTGTCCATTGCACATGGCACCCCAACCTGTGGTGGACGCATCTGTTGACACAACAACATGCCGGGAAACTCGTTCTAAGGGCACACCTGCCCGTAGAAAGCTGAGGTGCGACCACTGGGTGAGTGTCTGTCTGCAGGCCCGAGTCACTAGGACCCGGAGCGTGCCAGACTGCCATGCCCATCTCGGGACTCGATCGCGAAGCCAGTGCTGAAGCGGTCTTATATGAAGCAATCCGAGCGGCGTCACCGCGGCTGCCGATGCCATATGCCCCAGGAGCCTCTGAAACAGTTTCAGTGGAACCGCACTCTTGTTCTCTATCTGCCGGAGGCAAGTCAGCAGTGACTGCGCACGCACGCCGGTAAGCTGCGCACACATGGCGACCGAGTCGATCTCCATACCGAGAAAAGAGATCCTCTGCACTGGGAAGAGTTTGCTCTTCTCCCAGTTGACCCGAAGGCCCAAACGAGCTAAGTGGTGGAGAACCAGATCTCTGTGTTCGCACACCCGGTCCCGAGAGTGGCCCAGTATGAGCCAGTCGTCGATATAGTTCAGGATGTGAACCCCTTGTTGCCTGAGTGGCGCAAGGGCTGCCTCGACAATCTTCGTGAAGACGCGAGGGGACAGAGCTAGCCCGAATGGTAGTACGGCATACTGATATGCCCGCCCTTCGAACGTAAACCGTAGGAACGGTCTGTGTCACGGAAGGATGGAGACATGGAAGTACGCGTCCTTCAGGTCGATCGCTGCAAACCAATCGCATGGACGAACGCATTTGAAAAGGCGTTCGCAGTCAACAGCCTGAACGGAAGCCTGTACAGGGATCGGTTCAGGACGCGAAGGTCCAGGATCGGTCGTAACCCACCGGATTTCTTTGGTACAATGAAGTAAGGGCTGTAAAAGCCGGACTTCATCTCGGCTGGAGGGACGAGCTCGACCGCGCCCTTCACCAGTAGGGTCGCGATCTCCGCACGCATGACTGGGGCATTGGACCCCACCATGGTGTACCGGACACCCCGGAAGCAGGGAGGAGCTCACGGGAACTGAATCGCGTAGCCGAGCCGGATGGTCCGTGCGACCCAGCGGGACAGTCCCGGCAGCTGTAGCCACGCTCCCAGGGAGTGTACCAACGGGGAGCACCGGCGTACCCTCGGTGAGGCAGCGTTACCGGCCCGGACTCGGGTGGCGTAGCGGCCCAGTGTCGGGGCGGCGGTAACAGCTGCGCCCTGACAGAGGAGACCAGGGAAGGACTCGCGTTCCACTGGGGTCTGTTCTGAGAGGGGGCTGGGGACAGAGAGGGACGAGAGCGGCGTGGCCCGGGGGCGGCGCACACTGCCGTCATCGGTCTCAGGGTGCTCAGAGATGGGTATGTCAGTTCTTTCTTTAACCACATTAGGGTGCTGCCACCCCGGGGGGCGGCAGCGGAACGAAAGATTCTCCCCCGGCCCTCCACCGGGGGAAGGAGCGGCCCTGCTGCCGTCTCCTGGAAAGAACTGCCCATCTCTGAGCTGTCCGCGTCAGGAGCGCCGCTTAGCCTGGCGTTTAGCGGGCTGCGGGGCTGGCGCAGACTGGGGCGGTTTCTTGCGGCGCGCTCCGCGGTGCGGCCCGGGTGAAGGCTGCTGCTCTGGCCGCGCGGGAGCGGGGGGGACTGCAGGAGGCCGCCCTCGGCAGCGAGGCAGCTGAGGCGACTGTGCCGCAGCGGGCCGCCGGGGCAGTATATGCTTTTTAGCCTCAGTCTGCTTCTGAGCGGCCGAGAACTGTTGGGCGAAGCTCTTGACCGCACCGCCGAATAGCCCAGCCTGGGATGTGGGGACGTCGAGGAAAAGAGTCCGCTCGGCGTCCCGCATATCGGCCATGTTGAGCCATAGATGTCTCTCCTGGACCACACATGTGGACATCACCCGGCCCAGGGAGCGTGCGGTAACCTTCGTCGCCCGGAGGGCGAGGACGGTCACGGCACGCAGCTCATCTCTGAGCCCTGGGTCGGCTCCACCCTCGTGCATGTCACACAGCAACTTGGCCTGGTAGGCCTGAAGAGTTGCCATGGCATGCAAAGAGGCGGCAGCCTGCCCCGCAGCTCTGTAGGTCTTCGACACCATGGAAGATGTGAATCTACAGGCCTTGGAGGGGTGCTTAGGATCGCCACGCCAGGAGGAGGCGCTCTGGGGACACAGTTGCATCGCCACAGAACGCTCCACCGGGGGGACCCCAGTGTACCCTCTAGCCGCCGCCCCATCGAGGGCGGAGAAGGCGGAAGAGGTTGCCAAATGCTCGCGAGAAGACACGGGGGCCCTCCACGAGTGCGCAACCTCCTCATGCACTTCCGGGAAGAAAGGAATTGGGGGCACGGCAGGACGGCTGTCCTGACGTGGCGCACACAAAAACCAATCATCAAGCCGTGAACGCTCTGGCCGGGGCGGAGGGTTCCACTCCAGACCAAGCGGGCAAGCATGGCTGTCAGCTCCGGGTCCGACTCTGACAATGCTGGCGCGCCAGGAGGCGGCCGCACAGCCGAATCATCATCCTCGGAGGACTCTAGCCCACCTTGTGATGCGGTCACCGACATCTCGTCCTCCTCTGGAGCGCCGAACGAAACACGTGGGCCGGTCGAAACCGAGGCCACGGGCTCCATCACAACGCTCGCGGGTACCGGTGGAACAGAGGGGGGTGTGGGCCGAGGCATGAGCGTCGGAGCTGTATTTCACACCATCACCCTCAGGTCACCCTGGCCACCAGCCGAAGAGAAGCCCCGCGGACCGGATGATACCGAGGCCGCGGACACATCAGATCAGGGGGTGACGGAGGGGACACTCACTCCGGCGGCCGCATGGAGATCATTGAGTCTCGACAGCAACACGGAGATGGCCATGTTCCCGCAGTGGGAACATGACTCATTCACAAGCGCCGCCTGAGCATGCTGGAAGCCCAAGCATGCCAGACAGTGCGAGTGCCCATCAGAAGAGTGTAGAGACCGGCCACACCCAGAAGCACACGGACAAGACATCCTGAAAAGGACGTGCCACGTGTGAGCTCTTTTGTGAGAGGATTAACCTCGCTGTCGATGCCGAAGCGCCCAGGGGACCACACACCAACTGGAAACCAATCGTCTGACCAGCAGGCAGGAAGTATGTGACCGCTGGAACGCGCCGAACACCAACACCGACTGGAAGATCCTGATCGTCTCGAAGAACTGACTTAACTCAGAAGGCTTATAGGAGTGAAAGGTATGTAACCCTTGGCTCCGAAGCATTAAAACATAATGCGATGATGCCAGCTACTTCCTTATATACCCACGTGGGTAGGCGGAGTTACGCATGCAAATCTCGCATGCCCATGGCATTGGCACTGCCATTGGGCGCTTTCTAGTCTCGGAGATGATAGGCTTCTAAGCGAAACCCCCATTCGTCAGTCACTGACGTTACGTCGGAGTGACTGAACGAAAGGGACCTGGCTTTACTGACCAGATGTGCATTAACGATCGGCCGATCGTGATCGGAGCAGCCCTACATACAGGGAGAAAAATAGATCAGAAAAAATATAGTGCTATGCCCAGTCAACATTGTTTCACTTCACTTCGGAAATCCATGCGTTAACATCTTCACAATACGATGAAACTTCACGAGACCAGCAAGATGCTTCCACAGGGTGGGAGATACCCGGCGTGATTGACAGCTTTGACACCAAATGGATATACGTGAAAATCGGATGACATGATTTCACAACTTTTCATTGGTCATTTAAATTTGTGAAGCATACTGTATACGGAAATGAACCTGGACATTCAATCCGTAGAAAAATCTCAAAATCGGCAAAATGGACATACGTGGTTTTCATCGGACAGCGACTATATATATATATATATATACTTTTATATATACTTTTGCAAATGTACATTTTTTGTAAGTAAAATCATACTTATTCTAAAATACAGCATGAAGACTAGCAAGTATCGTCAAAGGTCACAGCTTTTTTTCTAAGAACTAGTTCCTTTCTCTTTAGCCTAAGCTTAAAAATTCAGAATAAGCAGTAATTTCTCTCATTTTGGGAATATAAATAAAGGGAGTTTTTACACTGGCAGTTTAGTTCAGAACAGGGCACAGTTCTTATGAAAAATTGGTAATGTGAAAGCTGTCATGCAGACCTGGGAGCGCACCAGAACAACACCATACCTGGAGGAGGAATATAGCGCGGCCCCTTTAAGAGATGCGCGTCCCCCATTAAACTGCCGGTATTTTGTGTGTGTGTGCAGAACTGTGCCGCGATTCACACGAACAGTGTGAGAAACACGGACTTGGAGCGCTTTTGTTCAGAAAAGTAAACTGCGTATTCCTTTTGGCCGATTGCAATGTATTTAGTTCAATAAAACATGTAATGTAAGCGGTAATGGTGTTAATGATTTACCTCAGATATGAGCGAGTGAGCTTCAGTGCATCGCGCTTAGACTGCAGAGATGTACTCGTGTAAAAATCAGGACGCAGCGAATAATTGATCAAAGTGCAGAAAAGTTGCGGTGATTGGTCAAAATTGGGAGTCGCACTGGATTTTTTGTAACGTCCGTGTCCTCTGCTACAGCTGAAGTGTCACGCGAAGCTGCTGTAGCTTTAAGCTTGGAACATACTCTGCAAGAACAAAGAAATTTGTTTGTTTTCTCGAAGCGGCAAGAACAAGAACAAAGTTTGTTCTGGTCAGTGCATTCATACTTCATGAGAAAAGCAGGTGTCGATCATCTACGTTTCTCTGCATTAACCCCGCCCACTTTAAATGTATGACCAATCACACAATAGTTCTCAGACACCCGCAAGAAAAAAGTTCTGCTCAGGCGATATGTCGAGAACAAGCTGCGAGAACTCCCAAACCTGGGCTGCGAGAACAAAATGACGTCATTTTGTTCTCGCAGCCCTGGGAGCGAGAACTTTTTTCTCTGTTCTTGCAGAGTATGTTGCAGCCTTTACGGGCAGGCTTCCGAAAACACTCAAAGAGTCTACTATCTTCTACTATCCCCACCCCCCCAGGGACTACTAGTGCTAGGAAGAAGAGAAAGGTAAACGTGAATGTAAGTAGGTGGAGTTGGGGAGGTGGAGGGAGCAAAACGACTGATGCCTGTAGGTAGGAGGCTGCTTATATGCTTTGCGGTTGATTGAAAGATTAGATGGGTTCACGCCTCTCGAACTTGCGTTTGTGTACGTTGCTAATTGAAAGACTAGATGGGTTCACTCCGAAATTATGTTGTGAACTTCACTAATTTGAAACTTGCGCCAAAAAAGACCGCCAAGCAACGTCAGATCAATGTCACAGGCCACGGAAGCCCCAAATGCTCCAAAAACGTTAGTGATTCGCAATCGCAACCACAGTCTTTTTTCATAACACAGACGTGGTGAATTTAAGAATGAAAGTTCTGTTACAAAATGTTATTTTGTTACGTATCCTCACGCTTTTTTAAGTGGGTATATGGAAATCCTTGTCCTTTCCTAGTGGGTATACGGCGTATACCTGCGTATCACGTAGACTACACCACTGCTAGTAGCTAATGACATTTTTTTATGTAAATGACTATTATATATATCTCTATTACATGCAACCAGTTACTTCATAGCACATCATGTGTAATACATATGTGACATATAATACCCTTTTTTGTTTATTTAACTTTTAGGAATCAATGCCAGTGACGGGCATTTTCAGGCTTATCTCTTTAAGGGCTTGATGCGTTGGAATGATGACCGGATGGGTGAAGCCATAAAAGGAGATTCATCTATCCGCTCATATGGCAGTGCCATGAGAGAGGCTGTGGACATGCTTAGCCGAACAGTCTTTGGGGAGCCCAGGGATGAGCACTATCGGCCTCCTGGAGCATATACAGGCAAAAAATTCATTTTTTATTTTATTTTAACCTTTAATGTACCAGACAAAATATTAAAGAGCCCCTATTATGGAAACCTTCTCAAGTGCTAACCCCAACCCTAACCCTGCTCAAGGGCTACCTATAAACCTAACCCTGCTCAAGGGCTAACCCCAACCCTAACCCTGCTCAAGTTTTAAAAATTATTTCTTCCCATTGTTTCATCATCGATTCAGATTCGCGCTTAGCCTGAAAATCTAGATGCACCCTAGCAGCAGCAAATCTAATCTGCCCGCGAGTGTCGTCTAGCAACTGTCAATACACTTCTGAGCTGTAATCGCCTAACTCTTGCTGGGCCAATCACATTGTGTATAGAGTCGGTGGGCGGGGCCATAATGACGACGGCTGAGTTGCGTTTGCGTGCTTCTAGTAAACACAGAAACTGGCGAACGGCGGTCTTTCGAATCAGCTTTGACCGCGACTCTGGAAGATTTGATGTGGGTCTGGCTTGTCAGGCTAATTCGCACTGGGATTTATGGAAAATCAGTGTGTACAATCAAATCACAATGGGTGTTTTGTTTTTTTCCAGAATATGCGGTAAACCAATCACAACAGACTGGGCCGTCTGACCCGTGAGAGCAGAGTAGGCTCGCGGAAAGGAGGGATTTAGAGAGACTGAACGTTTTGGTGATGTGCAATGTATATTATGTGAAAATGAAAGTGTTTTTTGACCTGATTTTGAAGATCTCCAAAACTAAATTAGGAAACTTTAAAATAGCATAATAGGGGCATCTTAAGAATTTCTTTTTTCAATCTCTTTTCTCTCATTTTATTCTTGTAGGTGAATTGCTGGGAATGGAGTATCTTTACAGCCAGACTGGCAAAACACTAACTCCAGTGCTCCAAAACCCAAAGGAGGAAGACAGGCTGGTGGAGGAAGTTGATGACCAGGATCTGCAAGATGAGGAGTTTGAGGAACAGATCCTGGAGGACATCACAGTTCCAGTGCTGTATGAGGATGGCCCCTGCAGCGATCTCGGAAACAGCCTCTCATCTTTGCCTCTGCCTCACTCCCCAGTATCATTGGCTGAGCCATCCACATCATCTGGTCGAGAAGGACAGCATCTTGCCCCTGCCCCTTCAGTGCTGTCACAGCCATCTGACACTGGAAGCAGTCTCTCTGATGAAGCTTGGGTAAGTCCAATCTTGTTTTATTTCACATATATTAACATTAATCAGCATTTACTGGGGAGCAGTCATTGGCCCAGATGGCATCGCTGGGTGGGAAGGTCCAGGATCTGGCTGGTTACCTGGTGGGTCTTCGTGATGCTCCTTACCTCACTGACCTCCAGATGACAGAGGCCATCCAGCTGTGGACAGCTCTCCCTGATTGTGATAAACAGCAGGTCAACTATCAGCCTCGACATCAGCTGACACATGGGCGCTTTAAGGCTCCAAAGTGGTCCGGTGTCACACCGGGTGTGGAAAGTGTCAAACTTTGTCTGATTGGACATCCTGGGGGTACAGCACATTGGCCCAGAACCAGCTGCTTGGTTGAGGCCATTTGTATGAAGATGTGTGCTTTACACAAGTCGCCAACCAAGAAGGCTGGAGTTTGCACTCCCAGGTGGTCTAAAATCCTCTCAGATTATAACCACATCCGAGAGCTGGTGCTTAATAGTCGCATGCTGATGGATGAAACAATGATCCAGCTAAACCAGAGGACACTCATTCAGTGGTAAGCAAGGCACATTATTTGCTTCAAATTAATTTAATAATTCTAAACATATATATAATAAATCATTTATTTTTAGGTTTCAACGGCGGCAGAAGAATCAGGAAATGAGTGTCCTCGCTCAGGGACTGATTCCACCTGACCCAATAGCTGTGGCTATTACACAGCTTCCTCCACTGAGGGAGAAACTAGATGAAGCACCATCGAACTCGGGTCCAAGAGATACATTTATCTTGCCAAAAAATCAAGAAGGACAAGCACCTATTCTGCGACCAGGTCGACGGCCCGCTGCTGCCACCAGGGAGTTCCCCATCGCACCTGCCCCCACAACATCAGGACTTGTGCAGCCCATTTCAACACCTGGGTCATTGCTGGGCACACTATTCCTTAACCCAGACATGACTGTGTCGATAGTGTTTCAGTCTCCAACTGCTTCAACATTCAGTGCAGGCCCAGCTCTGTCTGCTCCTGGGTCTGCTGCTCCTGATTCTGCTGCACCTGTGTCTGCTGCACCTGTTTTTGCTGCACCTGTATCTGCTGCTCCTGCGTCCCATTACAACCAGAGGAACAGGCGCCGGTGGGGCCAGGAGGAGGAAAGCAGAGTACATAAGAGGAAGTATGTGCAAGGGGTGACTTTTATCATGTGCAGAAAATGTGGACAGCCCAAAACTAAAGAGTTTGGCCATAGCCGATATGGTAATGCTATATTTTGCTTGCGTACCTCAGGTGGACAATCTTTGGATGACTGGTTGGCAGAACAGCGACAACAAAATAAACGGCAAAGTCCACCTCCTCACTAAACACTTCACTGTATATATTTTGTATATATTACGTGCCCACTTTTCTATAAATGTGTGTGTGTGTGTGTGTGTGTGTGTGTGTGTGTGTGTGTGTGTGTGTGTGTGTGTGTGTGTGTGTGTGTGTGTGTGTGTGTGTGTTTCTGGGAGTATGTGTGTACTCATTTCAATATTTGTGTGTATTATTTTATATTTGTTCAATTGAATAAAACATTTTAAATTTATAGTGTTTTTTATTAGATAAATTAAATCTGATAAATCATATCAATCAAATAATATCTCTTCACCCCCACCCCCAAAAACACACAAAAACATTTTTATTAATTTTATTTAACCATAAACATGTAATCAATAGAGCTCCGGAGGTCACGTGACCCATTCTGTTTACGACACTATTTTGGCAGGCAAGAACAGCTGGCGCCAGCATGAGTTTCAAGGCAATGGAGTTCACTGCGCACGTTAATTCAAAAGACATAGACTTGTACATAGAAAAAATTAATAGATCATACAGAACATAACTAGGACTGTGACGGTGGCAGTTTTTTTTTTTACCACGACGATGGTCTAGGGCTGTGCCAGTGTCCGGTGAACATGACAACCGCACCACCGTGGTAGTAGAGTGCCACCGCGGTGGCTGAGTAGCACCGGCAGGGATCGGCCAAACAATAGTTTTTGTGTATGTAAATACTGTTTTACGTGAATATTATGAGATCGAGATCAAGAATATTAATCGAGATTCTTCTCGATAGGTTAGCGTCTATTGGGATTGCTGGCACGGCTCTGTCTTGGTTTGGGTCATATCTATCGGGACGCACTCAGCATATTCAATTAAAAAGTTTTAAATCAAGAACATCTACGGTCACTTCTGGTGTTCCCCAGGGTTCTGTTTTGGCCCACTTCCTTTTATTATTTATCTGCTTCCTCTTGGTTCCATTTTGAGAAAACATGGTATTCATTTTCATTGTTATGCGGATGACACCCAACTTTACCTGTCTGCCAAACCAACTGATTCTTTTACACCACCATCGTTGAACAGCTGTTTAATTGAAATTAAAGATTGGCTTTCAGCCAACTTTTTGAAGCTAAATAGTAACAAAACCGAGGCTTTACTTGTTGGCACTAGATCCGTTTTATCAAAAGCTAATTGTTTTTGTTTGTACATTGATAATAACGCAATCTGTCCTTCCTCACAGGTTAAAAGTTTGGGTGTTATCATGGATAGCACACTATCCTTTGACACTCATATTAATCATATTACATGGACTGCATACTTCCATTTGCGTAATATCAATCGTCTCCGTCCTTTTCTTTCAACTGATAATACAGCCGTTCTTATTCATGCATTAGTCACTTCACGTATAGACTATTGCAATGCTCTTCTCACAAGTGTTCCTTTGAAATTGCTACGTAAGCTTCAGTTGGTTCAAAATTCTGCAGCACATGTTCTTTCTAGATCACCTTCTTTTGAGCACATCTCTCCAGTTCTTCAGCAATTGCACTGGCTTCCGGTAAAATATCGAGTTGAATTTGAGATCTTGCTACTTACTTACAAGGCACTTCATAATCTTGCACCCCAATACCTTACTGATCTTCTCCATGTTTACACTACATCACATGCTCTCAGATCTTCATCTTCAAATTCTCTTGTGGTACCACGGATTCGACTAACTACCATGGGTGCCAGATCATTTAGTTATGCTGCCCCCCGTTTATGGAACTCCCTTCCTCTTGATGTTCGTAACAGTGATTGTTTATTGACTTTTAAAACGCGTCTTATATCTTTTTATACAGGCTTTCTTATAATGTTTGAGTCTTGACTGCATTTTCCTTTCCTTTTTTTTTTTTTACATACTATCTATTGTATATGCGGAGTGTTCGTTGTGTGTTTTGTGCAGTGTTCTGTATTTTCATTGTGAGGTGTCCTTGGGTGTCATGAAAGGCGCCTTTAAATAAAATGCATTATTATTATTATTACCACCGTGGTGGTAGAGTGCCACCGCGGTGGCTGAGTAGCACCGGCAGGGATCGGCCAAACAATAGTTTTTGTGTATGTAAATACTGTTTTACGTGAATATTATGACACGAGTGAAGCACAATGCTTTATTTACAAAATAAATAATAGGTCCGCAATTGTTACCTCGCAGCCATGGAAACAACATTCATGCTGAACAAGATACTTAATTTAGACCTACATCTATTGCCTATTAAGTAAGCCTATTGTTAACCAGATTGGTGACCAGATCGATTTATTGTGTACATAAAGCGTTGTACTTCACTCGTGTCATAATATCCACGTAAAGCATTAACATACTAAAAAAAAAAAATGTTTGGCCGACCACCGCCGGTGCGTTCACCAGCACAGCCCTAGACCACCGTGGCGGTGGTGGTGGTAAACTGCCCCCGGGGTGCTTTTCACGTGTCTCGATAAAGGAAGGGAGAGCTTTCCCCTCAGGACACCTGTTGCACCAGCTGTGCGCAAGTTAACTAGCCTAGTTTTGACTTAAATGGGCACTAAGTTACAATGTTGATGCACTAGTGCTATATGCAATATTTTTGCATTGCACTTAAACTCAGTTGAAGCTTAAATCTATGCTTAAACTAAATATTCACGGAAGCCTGCGATCAGGAGTAACATTAACAGATAGAATAACAGGCAGACTGAACTGCATCACGCTCTTGTTTTACATGATAGAAATGTGAACAGATTAACGTTATGTTAGGTTAACACAAACCAAAACAGCGCACTGCTGCATCCATAGGTCCGTTTTGTGTTTGTAAAATAAAATCAGTCATACTCAATCAGTGTAATTTCTTTTTTTTTTCTTCAGTATTTATTTATTGATCCTAAATTTAGTTTCAAATAGCCTTTCTTGAGGTTATACATAAAAGCACTTATGTTATTCATGATTAAGTATTGGGATATTTTTTATCATTATTTACATGAGGCAAAAGTAACGTTACTTAAGAATGAAGAGTAAACTGAAATTCACGACATTCAACAACTTACTACGATACAATTATTTCCCATTTGCTTTCTCCCACTTGTTCTGGCATCCTGGTGCACATAAGCTGTCATTATGTTGAAATAGTAAGGTTTAAACAGTCTGGTTTTAAATTGTTATAGATACCAATGCAACAGCCACTCTAGTGCTCCCCTGACTGCCTGCCAAAATGGCGGCGCTTAGGCTGCGTGACGTCAAGCTCCGGAGCTCTATAGACCCTTTTCACATTTCTGGGTTTCTCATAGCTTTTCATAATTGGGTTAAGAATACATTCAAATATATTTTAAATAGAGTTGGATTGATACTAGTTAAAATGCGCCATCACAGTCTGTGAAAAGGGTTACGTCATAGATAACTAAATATAGGCATAGATGATTGCACACTTGGATATTTTGTTGAGCAGACCACGGGTTCGAGTCCAACCCACGGAGGGTGATTTACATTACATTTACATTTACGCATTTGGCAGATGCTTTTATCCAAAGCGACTTACATTGCATTCAAGGTACACATTTTACTTTTTTTTTTGTCAATTCTTGCTTTCCCTGGGATTTGTTTCACATGTAACTACAACTTCTCCATAACGCACATGAGTATAACCCCAATAATGTTAAGGGGAAATGTGTCGGCGTATTCCCGTTTTATGCGTTTTTTTCGCTTGCGTGCATGAGCGGAAAGATCGGGCCCCTTCTTTTGCGCCTACTGCTTTCCACCGGTTGAGCCAAAGTAAGCCCAAAGTAAGCCCACCTGAGCCAATCGCGTTTCTTCCTGGGGCTTACTTTTGACCAATCGCGTTTCCTCTTGTGGCTTACTTTTGACCAATCGCGTTTCGTTCCTGTGGCTAACTTTTGACCAATCGCGTTTCGTTCCTGTGGCTTACTTTTGACTAATCGCGTTTCGCTCCCGTGGCTTACTTTTGACCAATCGCGTTTCTCTCCTCTGGCTACTTTTGACCAATAGCCGTCGTCCGTTATTATCGTCATCTTTGTTACAGGTAAGACTATGATATATCGCTCTGATTTATTTTAATATAATTTGTTTATATTCAGTGTGTATTTTTAGAAAATGAAACGTGTCAATGTAGTTAGATAGCATGTACAGCACAGGTTTTCCTCAGTACCTGTCAACCTTTTAAGTTACTTTTTCCCATGATAAATAACGTAACGTTACTGAGCAAAACATTGCTAATGTTCAGATAAGTTAAAATCATCGGCCGTTAAGCTATATTGATGTCAACAATGATGTGTGTATTGTGTGTGAATAAAAGATAATGATTTAACAAAAAATACTTATATTTGGTAATAATACTAGTGACATCCGAGAGCCTGGGCCTATAAAATCGTTACCACCATCCCCCATCAAATTATATACTTCGTATTCGACTGTTTTTTTTTTACCACAGTAATATGGTTACGTTATAATGTTATAATGCCGTTACACACACTTTTTTTAGCTACTAGGACAGGACATAATGAGACAAATATAACAAAACAACATTGTAAATACAAAGCAAAAACGTCTTTTACATGTGAGGCCTCCAACACTGATGTTTTTGCTTTGTATATTACCATATTACTGTGGTAATAAACATTACCATACACTGGCCTGATGATGAGTTTTTATGTGAAGTGTGTGTTGGTCTGTATATATATAAGATGCATCACAGATAGAGAGGTAGTACAAATACACTATATATATATATATATATATATATATATATATATATATATATATATATATATATATATATATATATATATATATATATATATATATATATATATATAGTTACACACTTAACATACAGGTATCGCATCGATTTCTAGAGGTAATAGTCTCTTTCTTACATGTAGTGTGTTATAATGCCATTACACACACACTTAAAAAAATAAAAACCTAGGACAGGACATAATGAGACAGATATAACAAAACAACATTGTAAATACAAAGCAAAAACAAGTTTTGGTTTTTACATGTGATTAAGTGTGGTTGGTCTGTGTATATATATATATATATATATATATATATATATATATATATATATATATATATATATATATATATATATATATATATATATATATATATATATATGTAGTTACACACTTAACGGACAGGTACTGTTCGATTTCTTGAGGTAATAGTCACTTTCTGAGTTTCATTTCAGAAAATGTACGCATACCCTGTTTTTCGCCGCCAAACGCCAACATCAAGCCGACTCCTCATGGCGCCATCGGCGGAGGCGAAGCGCCTTGAAAATGTGGAGTCTGGAAGGGCCAAACCGAAAGAGGAGGTGCTGACAGAGGCCAGTACTTATGTCTGCACAAACGGTGGCGACCCCAATGACCAGTTTTTAGTACTGGCTCACTGCAAACTTCAGTTTGGGAAGTACCAGGGCCAGAGATTTAGATGGCTCCTGGAAAACTCACTGGGGTATGCAGTTTATTTGGTGCTCAGCATTTCCACTGAGAAAGCGCAGACAAACCCATTGTCAGAAAATAAACAGCTGTTTCTACAGTACACTTCTGATAGTAGAGAGATGGCAGAAGAAGTGGAGAAGTACAAGAGGAAGCAGGATATGCAAGCAGAAGCCCGGGCAACTGGAGACCAGGGCTGCTTGATGGTGGAGTTTGGAGACTTCCAGGGTCGGTCCATGAAGGAAGTTTATGAGGACCAGAGCAAGGAGGCAAAGGACCTCATCAGGTACCTGGTTAAGGCAGATGCCAGGCCCAACACCAACATGGCCCTTTTTAAGGCGTACGTCCTGAAAAGACAGGCTTCTGCTGTGGGCACCAGTGGACATCAGCCTGCACGTCCACCTGCACGTCCACCTGCTGCCGCCACTGTCTCTGTACCTCCACCCTCAGCCTCCAGTACCTCTGTACCTCCACCCTCAGCCTCCAGTACCTCTGCACCTCCACCCTCAGACATCCGAACTGGTGTACAACAGACCGCCACTGTGAAAGCGCTGTTGGCACGTGGCAAACATTTGTCTCCTTCACAGCTGGCGAGAAAAATCATGTCACCAGTTAAACCCTGTGAGTAGTGAGTGTAAATATTGAATTTCCCATACAGCAGTTCAACATGTATTTATTTATCGTTATGGCAAACTTGTCATGTTTCTAGATCCATTACCGCAGTCCACTTTACCTCCTCCAGCAGCAGAACCTTCAACCAAACGTTTGGCCCAAAGGCAGATTTTCACTACTGGTAAGTAAGCACCATCTTGCATACGTTTGTCTTTTGTGTATTGTTCACAGTAATAGTTTTTACATTTCTGCTCCAGGCACTCCTGTTCCCACTGCTGAAGAAGATGATGAGGAGCTGGTATTTGCTGCATCCCAATGTGAAGCACAGCTAAATACAGGTGTGGCATATGACAAATGCCAATATTGTTAACATGTTCAGTAACAAGTCACTTATAAGTTATTTGTTAATGATAAATTAATAATTTACAAAACATGACTATACAATAATAAATCATTAATAAGTAATACGCTAACCATTTATAAATGTTAGTTTTAAGACACTTATAAGTTTTTGGTTTAATGATGAACTAATAATTTACTATAATCATATAAATATAACTTATTAAAAAGTGGTTTGCAAACAATATACAAATGTGCTGTAAGTTATGGTAAAAAATATAAATCATTATTTGAGTCTATTTAAGTATTTTAAGTATTTAGGTCAAACTTGTTTCAGTATCGTCTCTGATAATGGTTAATCTTAAACAAGTAATGAATAGACCATTAGTAAATGATCATTATAAGCTTGTCTGTGTTCAAACGCACAAACATGCAGAATTCGTAGGAATACTTTATAATTGGCACAGAACTTAATAGGTAACCAGTGTAGAGACGATAAAATTGGTATTATATGAACATATTTTCTTGTCCTAGTAAGAACTCAAACGTTTGGACACATCACTATTTGTAATGTTTTTTGATCAAAAATACAGAAAAAAATGTAATATTGTGATATATTATTACAATTTAAAATAATTGGTTTTCAATTTATTATACTTTAAATGATCATTTATTTCTGTGATCAAAGCTGAATTTTCAGTATCATTCCTCCAGTCTTTAGTGTCACATGATCCTTCAGAAATCATTTTAATATGATGATTCATTTTCAAAGTTGTTAATATTTTTTCATAACCTGTGAAACTTTTTTATAATACTTTGATGAATAAAAAGTAAAAAAAAAAAAGAAAAAAAGAAGCAAAATGTTTTAAAAATAGAAATCTTTTGTAACAGCGATAAACTCTACTGGTCAGTCATTTGGGGTCAGTAATTTTTTTTCTTTCTTTTTTTGTAATAAATAAATAATTTTATTCAGCAAGGATGTGTTCAATTAATAAAAATTGATAGTAAAGGAGATTTATATTATTTTAAAAATGTTTTTATTCTTAATAAATGCAACTCTTTTGAACCTTTTATTCATCAAATATATTAGTCAGCAGAACTGTCTCCAACACTCGTAATTAATAATCATATTAGAATGATTTCTGAAGGATCATGATCACTGAAGACTGGAGGAACCATCCCGAACATCAAACCATCCTGAAAACCAAATATTTTAAATTGTAATAATATATCACAATATTAAAAAAATATTCTGTATTTTTGATCAAATGATGTGCAAAAGAAACTTCTTTCAAAAACATTACAAATAGTAATGTGTCCAAACTTTTGGCCTGTACTGTATCCGTATATATATATATATATATATATATATATATATATATATATATATATATATATATAAATATATAAGTGAGTGAGTGAGTGAGTGAGTGATACATTAAGTGGTATGCAATACTGTAAATCCTGTATATATATATATATATATATATATATATATATATATATATATATATATATATATATATATATATATATATATATATATATATATACAGGATTTACAGTATTGCATACCACTTAATAATAATTTATGAATGTATTAAGTAATAATTAATAAATTACTTATAACTGAATTAACAAAATATTTATAAAATGTTAGCATATTACTTATTAAACATTAACAAATGTATAGTTATGTTTTGTAAATTCATCAACTAATAACTTATAAGTGACTTATAACTGTACATTTTTTAAAGTGTTACCCAAATGTTATAAGAATGTTTTGTAAAAACACAAAAAATCTATTTGTTTTTAATATTTTTTGTTTAAAATACAGAATTATGTCACATCATGCTTCAAGCAGGATGCATTCTTTGAGTGCACTTCTTCAAAACCGTAAGGATGTCCAAAGGTGTTGGGGTATTTATTTGCGTTTCCGAACTTACCCGTTGTGAAACAATCGCCGGATAACTTTTTCACTCCGCTTGCTCTTCTCACTCACTCTTTAGCTACCCCTGAGCAGACAGGATCATGGAGTTTCATTGTTCTAATGATTAGTGGAACAGTTTTTTCCTTACTGTATATTTGTGCATGCTTCGTGTCTGAATTAATCGTGCCTCATTTTCCTTACTCCATTTCATCTAATCCTCATCCTCAAAGAGCTTTATTGATTCCATATTCCTTACATCAATAAAGTGTACACTGCGTTCTTTGCTTTTTAACACTAGTACCATTTTCTTCACTGTTAATGATTATTAATACTTGTCCAAAATTATTGCTTCGCAGGCTGTTTGTGGGCTGAATTTTTGGCATATTACTATCAAATGCAGCAGTCATGCTTATATTGTTTTTTGTTACTATTCACTCAGAGGCCTGTGCTGGTCCGTCTCCATCAGCGGAAACTGCAAAAACACCAGATCTTCAAAATCATCACCCACCAGCTGATCTTCCAGTTCATTGGAAAGATCATCTTCCACCTTTCCAACATGAGTGGATCCGGAACACACTGTTTAAGGCCAACCTTCGAACCGGCAAGCCAGAACTAGTGTCCCAGCTGAAGCTTTGGTGGTACCCTCCTCAGCCCCCTTTAATTAACACTCAGCCACCCGCCTCACACGACCTCTTCTTCTGTCGGCCCCTTTTCTTATGGATGCCGCTGAAGATGTGGTTATTTCCCCTTGTCTGTGTTCGCGTAGACTGTGTTAAGCACAGACTGACAGCGGCAGGACTTTATCGCACCGTGCGCAAGGTCTTGGACATCGACGGGTGGTATGACCTTGCCACTGAGTATCTGGAGTGCAAACGCTGCAAAAAGAAATATCCTGCCTGGTCCGAGGACATCTTAGGGCAGCTGGATATGGGCCACCGCAGTCAGTTTCCAGCTTTGCTGACATACAGGTAATTCTTAACGACAATCATTCATTATTAGGCGCTTTTATTTGTGTGGTTTTTTTGCATGATTATACTGTTGTTTTCTTAGATACTCATGTGACAACCGGGTGCTGAGGATGATGAGGGAGAGGACACTGGGCAACAGTGTGACTCAGCTTTACAAGAAGCTGATGGAGCAGCACAGTGAGGCATGGACACAGCGTGTCCTGCAGTACTTGACTGCCTGCGAACCATTTACAAGGTTCTCCCTTGTGCAGCCTCCTGTGTTTGCTGAGCCTCCCCTTTTACCTGCCCTACCTAAACCTAAGTGGCTGTTAGCAGTGTACGCCAGGGATGTTCTGGGGCGTTTGCACGAGGTCAAGGGCAAAATTACATCCATCTTTGGCTGTGTTCTCAAGATGGACTCCACAAAAAAGGTATCACAGCCCTGTTTGTATCCAGATATTTGCCAGACATGGATATGTACACAGACATAATGAACACGGTTTTTGACCCTTTTATTTTTCCCTATAGGTCACAAAGAAACTGGCTGGTGCTGCTTCAGGAACAGCTGCCTGGTGCACAAATGTGGGGAACGAACACGGCCAAGTCCTTGTCTCTGTGCTAACAGCTGCCGAAGGACATGGACTGGACTCCATGGCAGCTGGTTTGATGAAACGCTACCGGGAGGCAGGAGAGGCAGCCCCAAAAGTGATGTACGTGGACAGAGATTGCTGCAGTCAGCATGGCCAGTCTTGAGTGAAGGTCCTGTTTTCGGAGTGGGATGAGCTTGAAGTGCGCCTTGACATCTGGCATTTCATGCGGCGATTTGCTGCAGGTGTCACGACAGAGGCTCATCCTCTCTATGGGATCTTCATGGCACGTCTGTCCACGTGCATCTTTCAGTGGGATCCAGAGGATGTGGCTGCTCTTCGCCATGCAAAGGAAGGTGAGCTGGCGGCAAAGAAGACTGGCCACATCTCCGGAAAGGCGGTCAGTGCTCGCATTACAAGGAGGGAGTTGGCACTGCACTGCCGAAGGAAGACCAGGGGGATGGAGGAGACGACCAGATCAATCGGATCACTGATTGATCTGTTTGATGGTGCGGCCGGGAAGGACACTCTGGGAGCTCCTCTGCTGGACCACGAAAGGATCCAGCGGATATGGAAAGAACAGCAGAAGCATGTACAGTGTATCCAAGATCCAGAGAACTTTCCACTGTACATGAAGACAGGGACACTGAAGAAGGGTGGTGTGGAGCTGTGCTGCTACAGGTGTGCCCGTGGCTCTACCTCCTTGGAGTCATTCCACCTGCACCTGAACCGTTTTATTCCAGGTATTACATACATATTTTATTACTTACTAATTGAATTACTAATTTAAAATATAAGCACTGTAACTGCTTCCATTACTTTAACGTAATGGCACTTTAATAAATGTCACACTCTACAGTAATTTTACAGTTCTTTTCTGATGTCATAAGCATTGACAAAGCTGTCTTGCCTGACAATCACTAGTAACTAATGACACTTTTTTATCTAAATTACATAACTCTATTACATGCAACCAGTTACTTCATAGCACATCATGTGTAGTACATATGTGACATATAATACCCTTTTTTGTTTATTTAACTTTTAGGAACCAGTGCCAGTGATGCGCATTTTCAGGCTTATCTCCTTGAGGGCTTGATGCGTTGGAATGATGACCGGATGGATGAAGCCATAAAAGGACCTTCATCTATCCGGTCATATGGCAGTGCCATGAGAGAGGCTGTGGACCAGCTTAGCCGAACAGTCTTTGGGAAACCCTGGGATGAGCGCTATCGGCCTCCTGGAGCATATACAGGCAAGAAATTAATTTTTTATTTCTATTTTAGCCTTTAATGTACTAGACAAAATATTAAAGAGCCCCTATTATTTTTTTCTGAAAATTACCTTTCATGTAGTAAGTAAAAAAAAAAACTTCTCAAGGGCTAGCCCCAGCCCTAAACCTGCTCAAGAGCTACCCATAACCCTAACCCTGCTCAAGGGCTACCCCCAACCCTAACCCTGCTCAAGGGCTACCCCCAACCCTAACCCTGCTCAAGAGCTACCCATAACCCTAACCCTGCTCAAGGGCTACCCCCAACCCTAACCCTGCTCAAGAGCTACCCCCAGTCCTAACCCTGGTCAAGGGCTAACCCTAACCCTGCTCAAGGGCTACCCCCAACCCTAACCCTGCTCAAGGGCTACCCCCAACCCTAACCCTGCTCAAGAGCTACCCCCAGTCCTAACCCTGGTCAAGGGCTACCCCCAGCCCTAACCCTGCTCAAGGGCTACCCCCAACCCTAACCCTGCTCAAGAGCTACCCCCAGTCCTAACCCTGGTCAAGGGCTACCCCCAGCCCTAACCCTGCTCAAGGGCTACCCCCAACCCTAACCCTGCTCAAGGGCTACCCCCAACCCTAACCCTGCTCAAGGGCTACCCCCAACCCTAACCCTGCTCAAGGGCTACCCCCAGCCCTAACCCTGCTCAAGGGCTACCCCCAACCCTAACCCTGCTCAAGGGCTACCCCCAACCCTAACCCTGCTCAAGGGCTACCCATAACCCTAACCCTGCTCAAGGTTAAAAAATTAGTTCTACCATTGTTTCATCATCGATTCAGATTTGCACTGGGATTTATGGAAAATCAGTGTTTACAATCAAATCACTGAGCTTTAGGAAGCCTCTGGACACAATGTTTTTTTTTTTTTTTTTGGAATATGCGGTAAACCAATCACAACAGACTGGGCTGTCTGACCGGTCAGAGCAGAGTGAGCGTTTGGCTGAACGTTTTGGTGATGTGCAATGTATATTATGAGAAAATGAAAGTGTTTTTTGACCTTTGACTTTGAATATCTCCAAAACTAAATTAGGAAACTTTAAAATAGCATAATAGGGGCATTTTAAGAATTTCTTTTTTTCACTTTCTTTTCTCTCATTTCTTGTAGGTGAATTGCTGGGAATGGAGTATCTTTACAGCCAGACTGGCAAAACACTAACTCCAGTGCTCCAAAACCCAGAGGAGGAAGACAGGCTGGTGGAGGAAGTTGATGACCAGGATCTGCAAGATGAGGGATTTGAGGAACAGATCCCGGAGGACATCACAGTTCCAGTGCTGTATGAGGATGACCCCTGCAGTGATCTCGGAAACAGCCCCTCATCTTTGCCTCAGCCTCAGTCCCCAGTAACATTGGCTGAGCCATCCACATCATCTGGTGGAGAAGGACAGCATCTTGCCCCTGCCCCTTCAGTGCTGTCACAGCCATCTGACACTGGAAGCAGTCTCTCTGATGAGGCTCAGGTAAGACACTTTAAGTGCTTTATTTAAGTTCAATCTTGTTTTATTCCACATATATTAATATTAATCTGCATTTAATAGGGAGCAGTCATTGGCCCAGATGGCATCGCTGGGTGGGATAAGGTCCAGGATCTGGCTGGTTACCTGGTGGGTCTTCGTGAGGCTGCTTACCTAACTGACCTCCAGATGACAGAGGCCATCCAGCTGTGGACAGCTCTCCCTGATTGTGATAAACAGCGGGTCAACTATCAGTCTCGACATCAGCCTCAGCTGACACATGGGCGCTTTAAGGCTCCAAAGCGGTCCGGTGTCACACCGGGTGTGGAAAGTGTCAAACGTTGTCTGATTGGACATCCTGGGGGTCCAGCACAGTGGCCCAGCACCAGCCGCTTGGTTGAGGCCATTTGTATGAAGCTGTGTGCTTTACACAAGTCGCCAACCAAGAAGGCTGGAGTTTGCACTCCCAGGTGGTCTAAAATCCTATCAGATTACCACCACATCCGAGAGCTGGTGCTTAATAGTCGCAGGCTGATGGATGAAACAATGATCCAGCTGTTTGAGCTAAACCAGAGGACACTCATTCAGTGGTAAGCATGGCACATTATTTGCTTCAAATAAAATTAATGCTTCTAAACATATATATAATAAATTATTTATTTTTAGGTTTCAACGGCGGCAGAAGAATCAGGAAATGAGTGTCCTTGCTCAGGGACTGATTCCAGCTGATTCAATAGGTGTGTCTATTACACAGCTTCCTCCACCGAGGGAGAAACTAAATGAAGCAACATCGACCTCGGGCCCAAGACATACTTTTATCTTTCCGAAAAATCAAGAAGGACAAGCACCTATTCTGCGACCAGGTCGACGGCCCGCTGCTGCCACCAGGGAGTGCCCCATCGCACCTGCCCCCACAACATCAGGACTTGTGCAGCCCATTTCAGCACCTGGGTCATTGATGGGCACACTAGTCCTTAACCCAGACATGACTGTGTCGATGGTGTTTCAGTCTTCAAGTGCTTCAACATCCAGTGCACGCCCAGCTCTGTCTGCTCCTGTTTCTGCTGCTCCTGTATCTGCTGGACCTGTTTCTGCTGCTCCTGTATCTGCTGCACCTGTTTCTGCTGCTCCTGTTTCTGCTGCTCCTTTGTCCCGTTACACCCAGAGGAACAGGCGCCGGCGGGCACAGGAGGAGGAAAGTGGAGTCCATAAGAGGAAGTATGTGCGAGGGGTGTCTTTTAACATGTGCAGCAAATGTGGACAGCCCAAAACGAAAGAGTTTGGCCATAGCCGATATGGTAATGCCACATTTTGCTTGCGTGCCTCTGGTGGACAATCTTTGGAAGACTGGTTGGCAGAACAGCGACAGCAAAATAAACAACAAAGTCCACCTCCTCAATAAACACTTTACTGTATATATTTTGTATATATTACGTGCCCACTTTTTTTAATATTGTCCTGTATATATATATATGTGTGTGTGTGTGTGTGTGTGTGTATTCATTTCAATATTTGTGTGTATATTTTATATTTGTTCAATTTAATAAAACATTTTAAATTTGATGTGTTTTTTATTAGATAAATTAAATCTGATAAATCATATCAATCAAATCATCAACCCCACCTCACCCCCCCAACACACACACACACAACTTTTTTGAATTCATTTTATTTAACCATAAACATGTAATCAATAGATCACCTCCTCAATAAACACTTTACTGTATATATTACGTGCCCACTTTTTTAAATATTGTCCTGTATATATATATATATATATATATGTGTGTGTGTGTGTGTGTGTGTGTGTGTGTGTGTGTGTGTGTGTGTGTGTGTGTGTGTGTGTGTGTGTGTGTGTGTGTGTGTGTGTGTGTGTGTACTCATTTCAATATTTGTGTATATTTTATATTTGTTCAATTTAATAAAACATTTTAAATTTGATGTGTTTTATGATTCTCAACTCTACTTCTCATTTCAACCAGATGATCCTACAGTCAGTGTTCGTATTGCTGCCTGTCTAACAGACATTTCTGACTGGATGAAGGAGCATCACCTTAAACTCAATCTTGCAAAGACAGAATTACTTGTTTTCTCAACCAACCCATCACTTCATCAAAATTTCTCCATTCAGCTTGGTTCATCGACCATAACTCCATGAAGCACAGCCAGGAACCTTGGAGTTGTGATTGATGACCAGTTAAACTTCACTGACCACATTACTGCAACAGCCCGGTCCTGCAGATTTGCTTTATACAACATTAGAAAGATTAGATCCTTCCTATCAGAAAAGGCTGCACAACTCCTGGATTCAAGCTCTTGTTCTCTCCAGACTGGACTAATGTAATGCTCTCCTGGCTGGGCTTCCAGCATGCACTATCAAACCCTTGCAGCTGATCCAGAATGCAGCCGCGAGAGTGGTCTTTAATGAGCCGAAGAGAGCGCGTGTTATGCTTCTCTTCATCAGACTGCACTGGTTGCCATTGGCTGCTCGCATCAAATTCAAGGCACTAGTTCTCGCCTACAAAACAACCACTGGCTCTGCACCAATATACCTTAACTAATTGTTCAGACTTACACGCCCTCCAGAAGCTTGCGTTCTGCGAGTGAGCGGCGCCTCGTGGTTCCATCCCAAAGAGGCATGAAATTTGATTTCCTGGACCGTTCCCACCTAGTTGAATGACCTGCCGATCTCAATTCGTGCTGCCATGTCTGTAGCCATTTTTAAAAAACATCTTAAGACACATCTTTTCCAATTGCACCTGACCAATACAGAATAGCACTTACTGATCACCACAGCAACGACCAAAAAGCGCACACTCCCGGATTATATCTACGTCTCTCATCCGGATTTGTGCCTTCAGGCGGGTGTGTTACATAGTTATCATAGGTATCATAATCCGGTGTACTGTATTTTGCGTACGTGAGTTTTTGTTGTATGGCTATTGCTGCGCACTTAGCTAGAATGCCATACAAAACCAACCCATTGGGCCACTGAATCTGCATTAACGACAACAGTTGGGGCAACAGCCTCAGTCCTAATGGGTTGTTTACGTGGCTATCAAAATCCAGTGTTCGGTATTTTGCGTAGGTGAGTTTTTGTTGTAGGTGGCTATTGTAGGTGGCTATTGTAGATGGCTATATAAAAAAATATAAAAAACTTGTGTACTGTGCTAATTAATTGAGACTTCTTACAGCTCTTACAGGTTGTTGGCCCTGTTTGTTTCGTTGCTTCTATTGCTCTCCCCTTTTTTAAGTCGCTTTGGATAAAAGCGTCTGCTAAATGATTAAATGTAAATGTAAATGAAATCCATGCTGGCAAGTCTGCAGCCTTACCTGGCCAAAATATCTTAGTTAAGAGAGACTACCCAGTCAGCACATTTCCTTTGGCCCAGATCTGGCCCAGATAAACAGCTTAGATGTGGCCCAGATTACTTTGTGTTTGCCGGCCCAGATCTGGCCCACTTCTTCTTTACCACAGCACAGCCAAAGCAGTGCCATAACTCCACCAAACGTGAGCCAAACAATACAATTGTATGTGGGCCTTATATGGAATTTTAGTATGGCTGAGTTTTGTTCAAATCTAATGGCCCTTATGTGGCCCACATGCAACTTTGAGCATTATGTAAAAGTCTTATTAACTCCAAAGGTAAATACAACACTCAACAACAAAAATGTATTCAATAATTTACTTTTGACAAATAATTACAGTTAATCAGAAACCATTTTTATTAATATAAATAACATTCAAAGTGTGACACCGAATTTCAAGTGTGTATTATGCTAAACTAGCCATGAGTGTTAAAGTAGAAGGGAGGGATGAATCACAGTAACTTGCTAAAGATAACAAATAACAACTTCACAAGAGAAAAAAAGTCTCTAATTGTAAAGAACCGCTCTGAGACAGAATGTAGGAGATCCAAATGCAGTATTTATTAAGAGGGTAATCCACAATCATAGTCAAAAACAGGCAAAATGTCATACACAAGCAAACAGTCCAAAAAGGCAAACAAGACAGGAGAGACAGGTAAGGACACTCCAAATGTGACCTTCAAATGCGTCCTTCTTTCATTCGGAGTGTGCATGAGGTGTATCCTTCACGGCTGGAGATAACCCACAATTCTTTGCGTCGGCGTTAACAACCGTTTTTTTTTAAATATTATATGAAAAAATAGCACCACTGTCAGATATACATGCAAGCGTAGATGTGTTTAAATGTAAGCAGTTCAAGCTTGTTTTTGTTTTTTAAGCTATATTACCTCAAACAGAAGGTTGTGCTAAACAGGATTACAACTGTTTAGTACTTTTTTAAACGTTTAGGACAGTACATTGCTGTAAAAACAAGAAACATTTCATAGTCATTTTCAAGTTATAAATAATTTTCATTCATATAACTGGCGTGAGAGCGCAACGAGGGTGAACGTGTTGGCATAGCAACGTGATACTTCCTGCCTGTTTGTCCTACAAAGGATGTCTCGTTTAATTCTGATTGAGGACACTCCGTATACTGCATCCTACACAGGACGTGTCCTCCGGAGGACGCAGCCTTCGAAATTTAACGAAATGAGACACCGCTGTAGTTTGTGATAGAATGACAGTCCAGATTGGAGTGCCCTCTGGTGGTGAGCACGGGCCCTCACACTGGGGAATTGTGACACTAATCAGTGTTGGAAGTGTGTTGCTGGGACTGGCGTTGTTTCAACCAACTGCACCTGCAATAAAAAGTTACATTTAAATTATGTTAACAGCAATACAACCTGGAAGCTAGGTCTGCATAATTATGATTAAAATAAATCTTAAACTAAAGGAATAGTTCAACCAAAAATATAATTCTGTCATAATTTTTTGTCACTTTTTTTAATCATTGTAACTTATCATTAGCAAGGTTAAGATTTGAATTTATTAATTTATTTTTTGCGCCAAAAAAACGAACTAACTTTGTTGCGTCCGCAACAAAACTTAACCCGGATGCACAATTTTAGATTTATTATAGTCCTTCACGATTGTTCCATGTCAGGCTTTACAAACATAATCAGGGCTGTAAGCCATGTCACACTGTACGATCAAAACTTTCATAAATGTCAGACTGTAAGATAGTTGAAGGGCGTTAAAAACGGACGCATGCAAGAAATGTAGTCCGGAGTTTTAAATCATCAATCAATGACTCGTTTGGTGACTGTGTGCTGCATTACACATGGGATTGAAATGGTAAATACACTCAACTGAGGTTAATTCGACACCCTCCTCAAACAAATACATAATGATGCACAAAATAACCTTAAAAAGACTTTGAAAGGCCAAAACCTCACTTACCTGAAGATATGCGTGACCGAAAACTCATGAGAGCAGATGAGAAAATGGTGCCGTTGTATCAGTCAGATTAATTTCACTAATGAGATGCAAACACCTAAGGTGTGAAACCTCAGATGTCAGCTCCGCTTGATTTCAGGTGTCCTGTGTTTTTCCATATATAATCCAAAGGTTTACCACAAGTCAGCCTTTCTCACTTTGTGCCATAGCTCAAACACACATGGCCCTTATGTGTACATTGTTATCTGGGCCATATATCTCAAAATGAGTTGTGAACCTTTCCCGCCAAAGTTATGGCAAAACAAATATGGTCACATTCTGGCCCATATCTGTTCAGCCATGCCATATCTGGGCCAAATGTGCCAGATAATACCCACATGTGGCCCAAACATGCTTGCTATCTGGGTAAATATCTAAAGGTCCCCGGTTGTAGCCCGGGTTTCAGTCTTGGATCATATCAGACGGCACCACAAGACGAAGCATGGCACCTTTTTTTTCGCTGTTTGTCTGAATGAATCTTATTTTTGTTTGTTATTGTACACATGTTGGTGCTGAGGCCCCACATTAACAACACTTTTAATGGTTAACTGTTTGGTTTATCATACCACACATTTCATTACAGCTATATTAGAGGCATGTCTATAGATCCTTTCCACTGACACTTTTGAATGTCTTACAGAACTTTTCAATTTAAAATGTCTCAATTCATCCCAAAATAAATAATTTCTGAATAAACATTTTCATATTTTTTTGATGACAAAATCACTAAAGACAAATTGATTGTGAGTAACTGTTGCTGATGTGGTTTGCACCGCATGCTCTAGGTGGGGAATGAATACAGGTCTTTCCACATTAGAGTATGATGCTTTAATAATGAGACTAAAGGCTCTCTATTCCATAGCACTTTACGCACAGTTGCTCCTCGGCGCATAACGAAGATGAAAGAAAACAGTCCAATGCCGTGGTACAACGAGCAAACTTGGGCCCTTAAAACAGCAGCCAGAAAAATGGAGCCTTAAAAAATGAAAGCTTTAGCATAAGTTCTGCCGGGAAGACTTAATTGTTACATCACTCTATCTATCTCTATTATTATTATTAAAACCTTTATTTTACCAGGAAAAAGAAGCACATTGAGATTAAAAAATCTCTTTTACAAGAGCGTCCTGGCCAAGAGTGACAGCAACAAATCTCACGTGGGTTTAACAGATAACATTCATACATACATTTTTACAAAAAAATAAAAACAAAACTAGTCTCCAACTAGTCTCTAGTCTCCAAATCATTTACCATCACTTTAAAAATGTCCAGTGAAACCATATCCCTGAGTTTCAATTGCAAGTTATTTCAAGCAGATGGCGCAGCAAATTTAAATGCCTTTTTTCCTAATTCAGTACGTACCCTTGGAACAGACAGAAGGAAGAATTCCTGGGACCGAAGGCTATAGCTACCAACATGTTTTTTACTGATGTACATATTAAGATGTAGCCACAATGACAATGTCTGTTCATCTGGCAAACGGCCAGATGGCTCTCGCCTCTCGTGAGGCGCGTTATCAGATCATGTTAATACGATTGATGACCGAAAATGGCACCACGATGTCTGAAGACCACTCTTTGATCTCCCTTGGGAGACAACAAGCAGGCTCCGTAGTGACTTTTATTGCCCCCCAAATGGCCCTGCACGATATCTGACACCCCACACACACACACACCCATAGAGCTCCACCAGTATCAGAGGAATGTATGATTAAAAGCCACCCCAAAAACGTATTAAATGTATGCTTTTCTGCTTGAAGTGTTTTTATATGTGTATGAAATAATTAGGAGGATTATATGAATGTAACTCAAGCTGTGTAGGCCAACAGACAGTGGAAAGCCTGTATTTGTGTATTCCTAGATCTCAGACTTATGATCCATGGTATCCTTGTAATCAGAAAAATGCGATCGTACCGAATCTTGTAAAAGAATTTACAGAACATGCATTATTACAAAAATACCAGCGTTGTAAAGAAAAATGCATGAGCATATCTTCCCTGGATAAGAGCCAAGAGGAGGAACTAAGCCGAACAAAGAACTTTGTTTCGCGCCGAAAACGCTCTGATCGATTGGACCATCCAGGAAATGTATGTCGCTCTACCTGATCAACAAATGCCAATGTGACCCTCACTTTTGGCTTTTTGCATCGCATCAAACGGCGCAGGCAAACGGCCATCCGCTTTCCAGCCCCAGAGGGCATTCTTCAGAGAGGAGAATTCAGCGCACTTCCAAGAGACCCGCCACCCCACACCGACCTCGGAAAGAACCACTGGACAGGCAGGACATTTGAACTCAGAATACACGCACACACGCGAGAAGCCAAAACCAAAGCAAGTATTCTTATTTCTACAATCCAAACTTTTGTTAAAAAGGTCGTGTTATTTCCCGTTTGGGACAAGTTAACTCCGTGAGGGCTCTGTGTAACAAACTGAAGTAAACGCTGTCTCTCTCGCTCTCTCTCTCTCTCTCTCTCTCTCTCTCTCTCTCTCTCTCTCTCTCTATATATATATATATATATATATATATATATATATATATATATATATATATATTTTTGGTCTTTTCATTCTTTTCATTTATGTACCATATTCTTTTCGTCTACTATCTATATTTCTACTCTCTTTATGCATATTTAGTATGTACTTTCTGTGTGAATTGTAGTGTTATTTTTAGTCTGTGTTTATTAAACCTTCAAAAGACATTTTTGAATTGAATCTGTTACTCTTCCACATACACAAAGTCAATGAAACTTACGATCCTAACGTTACCTAACTGCTTATGCTACTATTTTAGTAACGTAAACTGTACGAACATATGAAATATTAATTTGTCCTGATCAGTAAAGTTAATGTTTCTTATGCGCTCGTAAAGCAGTAATCCCTTATTGAGAATTGATTTGAAAGTCTATAACTAATTTGCAGGACAAACTTAGTAAGGGAATTTTAAGCAATTCCGTAAAGGGTTACTTGTATTTATTTAAACATTTTCCTTATCGGAAAATTTAAATAACGTAATGAACGACTAGCAAATTATATTCATAAATTCATGAATATTGAATCCCTTTTGAGTTAATTATTCCCCGAGACATTAAACTCATAGTCATTATTATTACAAAGATATGAAGGAAGTAGACCCAGAATCGATTTATAAATAAAAGTATGCCAGCGTTTTAGTCTACGGATGGACAAAGCAGACCATCCAACCCGAGCATACAACACGCAATGATGAGTGAGGGATTTAAGATTTGTTATGAACCTCAGTGCACCATGATACACAGTGTCTAAAGCATGAACACTGAGAAGATGCATGCATAAATATAATCATCACCATAGTCCAGTACAGTCATAAAAGTGGCAGCAACAAGCCTCTTTTTCGCTTAGAAGGAAAGGCATGATTTAATTCTAAAATAGAAGCCCAATTTCACTTTCAATCTTTTAACCAAATGCTGAACATGAGGGCCAAAGGAGAAAGAGCATCATCAATTAAAATCCCAAGATACCTATACTGAGTCACAAACTAAATCTCTGAACCTTGGGAAGTAGTAATGGAAGGAAGATTATGAGGGATTGTTTTTGATTTAGAAAACACTAAAAGATTGAAAATCAGACAGAATATTATAAACAGAAAGAAGGTCCTTCAAATGATTGTTGACAAATGTTTCTAGGACTTTGGCCAGGACAGACAGCTTGGAAATCGGCCTGTAATTATTTGGGTGTGTGGGATCTCCGCCTTTAAACAGGGGAAGAACAAAAGCTGATTTCCATATAAGTGGAATTTAATTTAAGACAAGTGAAAGATTAAAAATATGAGTCAGCGGTGGGGCAATAAAATCAGCTGCTAGCTTTAAAAAGTAAGGTTCCAGTTTATCAGGACCTGCTGATTTTGAAACATCTAACGATTTTAGGGCTTGCAACACCTCAAAAATTTCAATTGGTGAAAAGTTGAATAATTGACTAAACACGATACTCTCTGACTGGACAGTAACAGAGTTTACATGACCATCATTACTTGACTCAAACAAAAAGCCAGAAGCTATAAAGTGTTCATTGAAACAATTAAGCATATTTACCTTGTCAATGATTGTATGAGAGCCCTTCTTAATACATGATGGAAGTTCTATACCTTTATATTATTTTCAGTTAATGATTTAACAGTTTTCCAAAATGTTGATGAGTTGTTTAAGTTACTTGATGTTTGCATAAGGAAGTGCTCAGCTTTTGCTTTTCTGACTTCAACGGTACATCCGTTACGCTGTCGCCTAAAATCAAGCCAATCTGAATTTAAGTCTGTTTTCCTAGCTTTTGCTAGCCTAGAAATCTAGACGCACCCTAGCGGCAGCAAATTTAATTTGCCCGCAAGTGTGGTCTAGCAACCCTCAATTCCTATCTGAGCTGTATTCCTCAGAATCTGGACGGCCCAATCACATCGTGTAGGTAGGCTATAGAGTCGGCGGGCGGGGCCATAATGACGACGGCCAAATTGCGTTTGTGTTCTAGTAAACACAGAAACTGGCGAACGGCTGCGGTCTTTCGAATCAGCTCTGCCCGCGCCTCCGGAAGACTTGGAGCTAAGCTTTCCTCTGAGAAAAGAACAAAGAGCGGCACTGAAGTCATTCTTAAAAAGGGAAGATGTGTTCGGAGTTTAGCCGACCGGATACGGCGAATGTTTAATCAGTCAGCGAGCTCCCCTTCACCGTCGTTGCTCTGGTTGGTGTACCGCTCCGGTTGGTGTTCCCTATCGCGTGCAGAGGGAGTTTGAAAGACAACCGTTTATCCCGCCCCTTGGACTGATCCCTGTCTATGGTGAGTTTCCAGACCAAACATCTTGATGTGGGTCTGGCTTGTCAGGCTAAGCTTTTGCCCATACCAGGTTGCGCACATGAAGCATATTTGTTAAAAAAGGAGAAAACCATGCATTATTCCGACCCTTCACCCTGTATCTTTTGAGGGGAGCATGTTTATTGACTAAAGCAGAAAAACTAGCATAAAATAATTCCCAGGCTATTTCAAGGTGAGGGATTAAATTAATTTATCCCCACTCCAAATTATTCAAGTCGTGTAGGAAACCTTGTTCTGAGAAATGTTTCATGTCTCGCTTGGTTATGATGCGTGGTTTGGTTTTAGGTATTTTAGTGTTTCTAACCGTTGCGATGACAGAGTGGTCACGGATGTCATTTGCAAATATGGATGCGGTTGAATACTTGTATGGAACATTTGTTAAAATTAAATATAGTAGGGATGATTTTTCTGGACATTTTGGATTCGGTCTAGTGGGACTGTCAACAATCTGAAAAAGAGTCAATGCATCGCAATAGGTTTTAAATTCATCAGTTGCTGAATGCAACCAATTCCAATTTAAATCACCAAGAACTACCAATTCTTTAGCATCAAGGTCTGAAAAGAGCTGGAATAAAGAAGGGAGAGCGCTACATTCAGCAGATGGTGTCCTACAGCAGCCAACAACTGTTATGCTGAGAGATTTGGAAACCTCAAGATTGAGAGCTAAAAATTCAAATTGTTTACTCACCGATTTAGAAAGTAATACTTTAACATTAAACTTTTGTTTTATAAAAATCGCTACGCCTCCACCCCTTTTTGGTCGGTCAGCCCTATAAACATTATAACCATTAATACAAATGTCACTGTCTAAGACAGATTTGTTCAACCAAGTTTCAGTCAGAACAAACATATCTGCATCAGTTGACTGTGCCCAAATACGAACCATATCCATTTTAGAGATTAGACTCCTAACATTCAAATGTATAAAACCAAGTCCAAACCTTGATTTAAAATCTGCAGGTTTTTCAAAACTTGAGGCAGAAATTGGGCCTGGATTTGGTTGAACATTTCCCGAGATCAAAAGTAATAAAACAATCAAGCACCTCTTCCTAAATGATTTAATATTATAATCTTTAGATTTTGTCTCTACTATTTTAAAATTCCAGTGGTCACTTATAAAGTTTGTAAAATTATCCTGGAGAGCCATAACACTAATCAAACGGACCAGGTCTACAGTGCAAAAACATGACTGGATTATAGAAGACAATCTGGCACACGGCACCTCTGGTGCAAACCCAGATGCAGATGTTCCTCGGTGTGCTGAGCTCACTAGTGAATTCGCTAAAAAGGGGTTGTCAAACTTGTGAAAATCACCTTCAGTACAAAGATGGTTTGATAGACACAGTGCCACGAAAAACCACAGCATTCGAGTCAATCCCTTTGTCTTTTATCCAAAAACACCTAGCCCACAAAAAATAAAGACCTAGCCTGACAAGCCAGACCCACATCAAGATGTTTGGTCTGGAAACTCACCATAGACAGGGCTCAATCCGAGGGGCGGGATAAACGGTTGTCTTTAAAACTCCCTCTGCACGTGATAGGATAGCGCTACCACCAAGCAGAGCAACGAAGGTGAAACAGAGCTTGTTGATAGATTAAACATTCACCGTATCCGGTCGGCTAAACTCCGAACACATCTTCCCTTTTTAAGAATGACTTCAGTGCCGTTCTTTGTTCTTTTCTCAGAGAAAAGCTTAACTCCAAGTCTTCTAGAATCGCAGTCAAAGCTGATTCGAAAGACCGCCGTTCACCAGTTTCTGTGTTTACTAGAAGCACGCAAACGCAACTCGGCCGTCATCATCGGGGGTCGAGTCGACTGCACCTCTGCCTTCGTCTTCAGGCAGGATATGCAGAGTCTGTACCCTCTGATTGCGAGCTACAGACAGGGCCTATGCCAAAGTACTTTATTGCTTGCTGGGTTGTTAATAAATGGATAATTGTCACAGTATTTATTCTCTCGAGTCTTTCTGGCAGAAAATCTCCTTATTTCTCGACTCTCTTAGAAGAAAACAAACAACCCTTGATAACCCTTGGTACCCCTTTGATACAGTTGCTAAATTAAAAAGAAATAAATTGGCAAACAACTTCTGATGTTTGCATACAGCACAGCTGTAATGACTTTATGAACTTCTTTATGTGCAAGATTGATAATATTAGGAACAAAAATTTACTATGCAACCATTTACTGCAGTATTGCATCAGACAGTGCACTGTGGTGTCAGTGGGTGCGTTTATATGCACACCAGTAAGCTGATAACTCAAAAAATCAGCTTATTGAAATAATCAGTTTTCCCCGTTTACATCCAAACCAGTAAACTGACAATGTACATGACTTTATTAATAAACCGGGGCTATTTCCATGTAATGACGTCAAAAATAAATGTCCGTATCTGACTTTTTTCAAATGTTACGTCAGTTGTGATTCAAAATAAAGCGTGCACCATATAAGTGGGAGATTTATGGCTCATATTATCCCTCATGAAAAAAACACATCTTTACAATTTTCTGGGTCTTAAAAGAGTCTGTGTTTGTGATATATGTCCTTATTTCATGTAAAACGCTAGCTCGCTCTGTCTGGATGCATTTAAATCTACTCTAATTTTGCGCATGCGCACTTCAATAAGCTGACAAAAATAAGGGTAATGCGTTTACATGCAGCCCAAAATCAAGGTAAAAGGCAAAAAGCTACCTGGTCCATCCGGATTATTCTTACGCCCTTTATGACCTTACTCCTATAAAAGAAAACATGTTTGTTTGTTTGTTTGTTTGTTTGTTTATAAAGCACATTTAAAACAACCAAGGCTGACCAAAGTGCTGTACAAGGCAATACACAAAAACAAGAGAAATGTTAAAAATAAAGAAAGAAAGAAAAGATACAAGACAAAAACACTCAAGTGTTAAACGCTATAGTAAATAAGTGTTCTTTAAGTACTGATTTAAAATTAGAGAGAGATGACACCGTTCTGATCGAAATCGGTAGGCTATTCCAAAGGTTTGGGCCTGCTTTTCCAAATGCTCTGTCCCCTCTGTTTCAATTTAGACCTGCGAACCGTGAGAAGTCCAAGATCCCCGGACCTAAGTGACCTTGATGGAATACGCATGTTTAGCATTTTGAGAAAGATATCCCGGTGCTAGGCCATTTAAAGATTTAAAAACAAGAACTAAAATCTTAAAATGTATTCTCAAATTAACTGGTAGCCAATGCAAGGAAGAAAGAATTGGAGTAATATGATCAATTTTTCGACTACCTGTCAACAGCCTGGCCGCAGCATTCTGAAATATTTGAAGTCGCTCAATGGAAGAATGGTTAACTCCATAATACAGTGAGTTACAATAATCGAGACGTGATGTGATGAATGCATGAATCACTATTTCAACATTTTTGACAGAGAGAAACGATTTAACTTTGGCAAGGCATCGTAAATGGTAGAAACAGGATATAACAACAGAATTAATTTATTTATCAAACCGAAGTCCAGAGTCAAACAAAACACCAAGGTTTTTTGCATAGGGAGTAACATGGGAACTTAGTTCACCAAGATCCAAGTTCCCATGGTCATAAAAATCACTTGGACCGGATATTATCACTTCAGTTTTACTGTCATTTAAAGCCAAGAAATTTTGCGCAAGCCATAATTTCGTTTCCTGAAGACGCGCTAGTAATACTGAAGAAGCATTTAAATCATTACGCTTAGAAGGTATGTACAATTGAGTGTCATTGGCATATAAGTGAAAAGACACACCATATTTACGAAAGATTGATCGCAATGGAAGCATGTATAGTAAAAAGGGTGTTGGAGAAAGAATTGATTCCTGTGGAACACCACAGAAAAGATGTGCTGCCGAGGAAGTATATTTACCAATACATACCGAAAATGTCCTATTAGTTAAATAAGATTTAAACCAATTTAAAACAGTACCATGGATGCCTACATAGTTTTCCAATCGAGAGAGGAGTATTTTATGGTCAACCATATCAAATGCTGAGCTAAGATCTAAAAGGACCCGGGCTACATTTCCCGATAACGTTGTTTCACGCTCGCTTAGACTCTAAAGGTATAACTTAACTGAAGGTATACCATTTCTAGGTGTGTTCCCCGAACTATACCTTAGTAAGTCGCTTAAGGTAAACCTTCTTAAGTGCGATGTTAGCGGGTGCTGTTCGTGGCGGCGGTGCTGAATTGGCTTATATCGATGGCTCAAGAATCGATTATTTACTCTATGCAGGGGCTGTTTTACTGCGTTATGTGAAAAAAGTATGTTCTTTATAAAATAAGCACTTCAGAAATAGTTGAACTTTCATTTATCATTCAAAATTGCACCTAAATTTTACATAATTCTGAAATGAGTGCACGAACCAGCAATCTCATGCTCAACCGCATCATGAGCACGCGTCATTTAAATTATTACAATATATTTTCCATAGTGTCTTGATTTACTCCACAATCAGGGATGATTGCCCATGCAGCAGCTGCATCACATTATTGTGTAAATGACTCATTTATATTATTAGATGGCCTAGTCAATAAAAACACCACACGCAAAACATTTAATCAGCTGCTACAATATGCAGAGAAAAAATAAAGAAAGAGGAGAGCCACCAGCAGCTGGATTTCAGGGCTGAGGGGGTAGCTGAGCTAGCCTGGCTCTGTCCTCCTACGTACTTCCGCTCAATTTTAATTTTCCTTCAGTACTACGTCTGGGACTGCTGTGTAGTCTTAGGTTTTCTCCGAACAAATTTTTACCGGTCCTATCAGCGAACAGAGGGAGTGGCTGAGAATGATGACGTTGATGTCGAGCGCTAGTTTGAGATGTAGTTCAGTAATGGCGGCGGAGAAAGATGCAAACTAAACCATTTATTGCATTGTGGCACCGCTGCCGAATCTTCAGAAGTTAAAGCCTGGGCAATAACAGTCTTTGCTGGGGTTTGTTGGTGGCCATGATTTTCCAAATCGCTTCGTTAGTGATGAAGGAGTTGGCTGAAGCTATTCGGACGGTAACTGTTCCTCGTGGGGTCGGAAGGTGTTGCCATTATTTAAGTTACAGGGACTGGTCAGTTATTTTATTGCCGTCGGTCTCTCACCACCCGCGTAAAAATCCCCGGCCGAGTTACCTACTGCTTTTGACAAACGCAAGGTCGTGTTGATGTAATAGCTGTCCGAATCCACATCTCTGAGTTTTCAACAATATATCACTTCAAAATTCACTGTTTGTAATCATTTTTGACCACTACAGAACACCATACGGTTGCTTTGCTCTTATGCATTTCTAGACTTGTATTTCCTTAAAATGCTGGCAAGTATTTAGAAGAGCAATATATTTCATCACTGCTCAAACAAATTAAAATAAAAGCACTTAAACATTTGAATTGGTCCGTTATTTATAGCAGCATTTATTATCATCTTAATTATTATCATTTACAGCATGATACAATCATGTTACGGACCACGTGAGCGCCGCGTTCCAGATCACAAAACTCTCCTCTCCACCGTGGCGTGAATAAATCACAATCCGAATGCACAAATTTTAGGTTTTATCCTATAGTTTTATAACTGAGGTGGCATGCACATGTGCACTTTTATTTTGTCGGATTTCCATGAGTGAAACAGGCGAAGGGGGCATGACATTCGTCACGACCAAACGTTAGCGATTGGTTATGGCAGATCCAGAGTGGCTCAGGGCAGATCCAATAGTTTTAAACCTCAACAAGGTGCCTGCCTTCGCGGAAATAAACCCTTGTCAATGGAGAGTGGCCAGACTCTATGTACAAATGAAATGTACGAGAGTCTGGTAAAACCAGGCTATAGCTGAGCTCCGTTCAGTTTGTCTCAAAAAAGTTGGTCCAACAAGTTCTAAAAGCTGCTAAATTTGCTGTCGTGGTAGGCGAAATTTATTTTTAATAGCAGCTTCTGACATGGTAGCCAGGGGAGTAAAGTTTTCACGACTAAATGGCTCCGCGGATGGCGCCGTCTTTGATTTAGCAAAATTCTATTCGCTGCCTCGCTGCCAAAGTTTGACTAAACTCTCCTCCCAGGGTATTCTCACAAAAATGCGTATAAATAGTACAAGTGTGCAATGTCGTGGAATGTATACGCCAAAACTCATTTTGGCGTGTCTATGGCACGCTGCTTTTCGCGTGCATATGATACGCATTTTATGGCGTATTATACATACGAACCCACCACCCTAAACCTACCCAAGCGCGTGTCATATATAAGCCATAAATTGCGTATCATATGCACGCGAAAAACAGCGTATCATATGCACGCCAAAATGAGTTTTGCCGTATACATTCCACGACATTGCACACTCGTACAATTTATACGCATTTATGTGTGATCGGGTTGCTCCTCCACAATCATTCCCTTTAAATAGACTCCTAAGCCTTTCCTGTCTAATGGTTTGCCAGCTGATGTACCTTTGGATAATATCATTAAAAAAGCTAACAACCATTAGTGTTTGTAATTAAAAAATTTATGACAATTTTAATCCTTGCATTAAAAAAAAAAAAAAACAATTCAACTAGCCTAATTGAACACTTGGTGTGTTACAACTTCAGAATTATATTCATATAGACTGACATATATAGAAACTTTTTGCACAGTGGTGGCCACTAGTGGAATGAACTTTTAATAGTGATAAGGTATAGCTACGAGTGGTCCAGACCAACCTTACGAAAGTATGACTTACAGAAGGTTTTCTTAACTAAGATCGTTTCGGGAAACACATATTAACGTTAAGGGATACCTTAAGGTATAACTTAAGAATGACGTAGAGTTAAGAAGGTTTCGGGAAATGCAGCCCAAAGCAACAACATACCTATTATCAGTCGCCAACAAAGTATCATTGGCAACTTTTAGTAAAGCAGATTCAGTGCTATGCAGTTTTATTTTCCATGCAGTCCCACTTCAGAAGTCTTGATTATGAGCTTGTTGTGTTCAGGTGCTTTGTTTTCGGAAAGAATGGAGGACGCCAGGTTCATACTTTTGTGCATCTTGGGGAAATGTTATTTTAACACTATAAACATTTCAATCATTTCCGGGTCCCAGAAAATCATAGAATCACTGGCAAACATAGCAGCACAACACGAAAGCATATCGTTTATAATTACATTCACAATAAAGGCATAATGTAGACAAGATAAGGCTGCTTAAAGTTTTCAACCATACATGATCCTATTGTATATTTATTTTTCCCCACTATCTAGATAGTCAGCTTGCTCAATATTCTGGAATGATGGTCAACTACATGCGATTTTCGATGTGTTTAAAATACACAATATGCTTCATGATTATTAAAATATGTAAATATGTACTACTTTAACGACAAGACAAGACAATGAAATTGCTGCTTAAAAAAACTAATAAAAAGCCTGCCACAGCAGAAATGTATCTCCCATCCGTCATTTTTACTGGTTATGCCACGCCCATCTTGGGAACTTGGGTATCACATTTTTTCCGAACTTTCCAGTGGTAAACACGACATCAGAGGGCATTCATGTGCAAGTTTTACCTCGGAAACTCGTATTTATAATAATTCTGATAGCACATGAAGGCAGCATTAGTCTGGAAACCTTTCATTTCTGCTGCTTCTGTTACACTACAACCAATCACAGACTGGCTTATCCACCAGGCGTGCAATTGGTGGGTTTAACACAACGGCAGATAGAGAAATGATGGGTCGGTGCCTGTTGATCACACTTCTTCCAGTCTGATTGGTTGGAGGACTGAAAGAATCCTTCAACCATAGAATATGAGAGAGTTTTGCGGTCCTTCAAATTGGTTGTTATTCGAATAATGCCAGCTGATCATGCCTCTTGTGCAGTAGAAAATACAGAGCAGACTCTCCAGATCAATGTTCAATTTTAAATTGAGCTTAGTCTGGTGATAGTCAGACTACCGAAATGTGCAGTCCCTACCGAAACATGGGATGTTTTGTCAAAATAAAGTATAATGAATTATCAACTAAGATGTATGATCTCATCCTCTAAACACACTCGCTCTTCAGCTAGTGCAAAGACTAAATCTAACAGCCTTTACAAAAAAAAGTTAAAAGAACGTGTTGGACAATTTTAAATTGTGTGTGTGTTTTGGCACTGGGTCGGTACTTTCGTCTACATCACAGATGTTTTTTTTTTAATGTTTGCTGTTGTTGTTGCAGGGCTGCCTGGTGTTTTTTAAGGATGTCTTTAAAAGACCTGCCAACCTTAAAGCTGCAGTCCGTAACTTTTTGCACTCTAGTGGTTAATAAACAGAACTGCATGCATCTTGCGGAAGAACATTGCAGCCGAAGCTACTTCTCTCTGTTTATGTCTATGGCAGATCACGCAGGGACTGTGCTCCTTCGCAGCGGTACCTACCAGTCTGGCCTGAAATATTCCCAATATAAATACTTATTATAAGTGTACCATAATGATTCAGGGTAAGACAAAAACACGGTTTGGAAAATGGATTCATGTTGTACATTCTCATTATATAATTTTTGTAAGTCTAGAACACAAAAAAAGTTACGGACAGCAGCTTTAACTCTTGGAATTATTATTATTATTTTTTTTTAGTATCATCAGTGTGACACGACACAGGGTTTGACAGAAGGTATTTCTGTACAAATTACTCTCAAATCTTTTTATTTAATCATTGTGCATCAATTTTAAAAAAGTTCATAAAGGACAAAAATGTCCATGTCGAAAAACTGTCATAAAAAATTAATCGTGGGATCACAGACTTCAGTTTGGTCTAATTTTAAAGAATACCCCTCAAAAAAAAAAAAAAATGAAACAAAACAAAAAAATTTATAGAAGTTTAAGTTTATGAAAATTATTTAGGAATAATATTTTATAAAACAATATATATATAAAAACATGTTGAGCTCTAAAAGTAGAAAATCAAAGCCATAAATCTAAAAAAGCTGTGTTTCAAACTTGAGGTTGATATCTCAAAAAATATTAGCTCTCAGTAAGGGTGCGTTCACACTTGTCATGTTTGGTTCGATTAAAACGAACCCTGGTGCGATTGCTCGGTTAGTGCGGTTCATTTGAACATATGTGAACGCTGCCATCCGAACCCTGGTGCGCACCAAACAAGCGGACCGAGACCGCTAAAAAGATGGGTCTCGGTCCGCTTCCAAACGAGCTCTGGTGCGGTTCGATTGATATATGAACGCAACACGGACCAAAGACATGTAAACGGACCAAAAACCGGACGTATAATGTCACAAGATGCGACGCATAATGCAGCTGATTTGACGACGCGGAAAGATCGGTGTATCCAAAATGAATAACTTTAACGTTAGAGGGCAAACGTGGAGCAACGAGGAAGTGCCTAATCAATATTTGGTCAGACCAGCATGTTTCAAAAATGCTAGAAAAAACACACAAAAAGCATACCTGGCTCTTCTCATCAAAGTTTCTGTGTTGCCCATTATTAGCAGGTACAGATGACAGAACGGCCGTCTCTTTTCTGCACAACGGAGGAAAAAGGAGCGGGTAAGGAGCGGGTAAAAATAATGCCACATGTACACGCATAAAATGATCGCGTTTAATCCAGCACACAGCGTTGTTTTGAATGTTTTGAACATTTCATGAGCTCTTCATGAGTTCTCTGGTAAAAAATAATGCCATATGTACACGCATTAAATGCCCGCGTGTAATCCGCACACAGCATTGTTTTGAATGTTCGGTAAGCAGCTCCTACGTCATATAAGCCGACCAATCAGGTTGTTACCGTCTCCCTATGCCTTTGGTTCGGTAACTTTAGGTTCGCTGTTAAAAATGCCCGTGTGAACGCTTAAGCGGACCAGGACTATTATGTTTTGTTTTTGTTTTTTGGTCCGGACCAAATGAACCAAACTAACCGAACTACAAGTGTGAACGCACCCTAAGATTTTGTTTGGGCTCAGTGCCAACTTTTCCCCATTAGATGCCAGCAAAACTCCAGTGGTAAACAGCGGTTGAGTTTTTCTCTCTCATATATTACAAGCGCACACCTATACACAATTTTTTTTTATTACATACATACACACCACACGCTGCATAATTTATCAAATTGGCTTTATAATATGCATAAACATAAAACAGTAATAAAGTGAGTATTTGTGTATATGCCAAACCTGCGAAAATGACCCCATCTAGTAAAAAAAATAGTAAAAATTAAAATTTTGAAGCCTTGCCAACAGAATAAAAGCCTATTAACAAAGATTGCATAATTGTATAGCTAAATGGCAACAGGATTAAAAATAGCTGTTTTAATGGGTTTCAATGTGGACATTTTTGTCCAAAAGGGCCTGAGTGTATAGTATTTTGTATGAGTGTATTAAGTATTTTGTGTACCTAGTGCACATTTTTTTTTAAAGGAAATGGGGGTGAAATAGTAAAATTCCAATAAAAATACACACCTTTGCCAAAATGAATGCAGTTAGCATTACAACAGGCAAAGTTATCAAAAAAACAAAACTGAAAAGGAGACAAATGTCCATAACGATGTACAAGGGTTAAGCAAGAATTGGTAAATCCTAGGGGTTGAATCTGTAGCAGACAATTTTTTAATTGCAAAAAACATTACTGCCTGCAGAGCATCGTGGTCTTTAACGTACCATTCAGTACAGAAAGAACTGGTTAGTTTTAATAAGATCAACAACACATCTGCATAAGTTTGTATTTATCCTTGCATTTCCAAATATTGCCATTTTTTTTAAGCTCAACTACATACTGGACATAGAGAAGCCTGCAAAGGAGCTGATTGTTCGAACAGCAAAGGCATGCCTGCCCAGATAGCAGACAAACAGTGAATCAGCGTTGAATCAATGTTAATGCATCAACTAAAATATCATTGAATCAATGTTGAGATCTCAATGTTGAGAATGTTGATTTTTCATCAGGTTTGCACCCTGAAATAATGTTATTTCAACGATGAAAAACAGATCAAGATGGGCTTAAAATTAATAGTTTAACAACTAAAATTAAACCACTTATTTAAGTGAATCAATGTTGAATCAATGTTAATGCATCAATCAAAATATCATTGAATCAATATTGAAATATAACATTGATTTTTCATCAGGTTTGCACCGTGAAATAATGTTATTTCAACAATGAAAAATAGATCAATCTTGCTTTATGTACAGCAGGATTCTATGCCAGTTAATTTGTCTCTTTATTTTATTCATTTTAATCAGAGACCATGTGTGGCTGCAGTCGATATGATTTTGCATCAAAAAGTCACTCAAAGTAAACACCATCCTTCAGTTTACATGCAAATGTCTTTATTTATGCCCCCACAGTTACAACAGGAAATCTCACATTGACTTAAAACAATTACATCTGAATTTATAACACAAATGAGAAGAGCCTGGAAAAACATGACAACGTGCATCTGCAAAATGGAAGTAAATACAAATGTAAACTTGCCAATAAATACAGAAATGACACAGTACTACTGAAAGAAAGAAGGTAGAAGAAAGAATAAAATACTCCAAACTCAGGGGTTTCCACCATGAGCAATGTCCCGAAGCCTTTCAGGTTGTAATGGAGCCAGTTTTGCACCGTCCCAGCAAAGATAAACTCTGATGCCTCTTATTATCAGCATTCACGGCATCTAAAACAACAAGAAGTTAGTAAATATTTGGAAATGTGATTAATTATACATTACAAATATAGCCTACTACAAAATGAAGTGAAACATGAAATTTTATCAAAATCTTGATATCCCAGTTAAAACACGGTAACATTAAATTCAGGACTATTTAATGCATTTTAAAATAGACTTTAGAGGACCTGCAGACAAACAATGAATGAAAAAGCAAAGTGACTATATCCGGTGTTTTATCTAATAATATTATTGTATTTAATAGTAAATAAATAAAGTGTGAAAATGAAACAAGTAAATGAATGACCAAATAGTTAAATTAAAGCTACACTGTGTGATATTTTCTCCCATCTAGCGGTGTAAAGGTATATGACCATCCAGTGAATAATTGTTTCTGCTCCTCTCAATTTCAATTTCGTTTCAACTCCTACGGTGGCCGATTTAGTCATGGCTTTCAATTCGACCTCTTCGGTGAGTGTTGCGTCAACTCAAGTGATGAGGTAATTTTTGAAAACTATTATAATTTGCAGTTATTTAATTTACCAAATGATCTATGATCAAGTTAATCTATGTAAAATGAATAATAGAACTGAATAATAACCAGTTCATTGCTAACATCAGCTATCAGGTTCCCAGACGAATGCAAGCTCTTAGTAAAGTAACTTTTATCAGTGCTATCGTTATTGTGTATATTGTACAACACCACTAGCATAAGGCAAACAAATTATAATGCAATTAAAATATTAATCTCATGTTATCCGTCACAGAACACGGATTTATGTTATAAGGTAAACAATACTTTTTCATCATTGACGCGAGGAAAACTATCCTAGACGTCGTTCTAGTGTTATGCACAGCACACCATGATATAATTAGCCAAGCAACAATAAAACTTCCAATATACACAAATAGGCTGAATTAATATTACCTGTCGAGAAGAAAGCAGGCAAGGTCGGCGTTCTTTTTAAAATCGTTGCTCCTCATGAGCTCTTTCCATCTTGGAAAGGCCACTCCAGTATTTACTTTTGTCTTGTTGATTTGCCCGTCGCGTTGCCGTCTTAATTCTCTTTTCCGCTTCCTTGGCGACTTTGATACATATCCCGCAATGTTACTAGGTCCCCGACCGGGGTCGAATTCGGTAATCAATTCCGGGACGTGGTTGCTTTTACACAGAAGGCGACCCGGCAATGTTCCGGGAATATTGCGGGTCCGACGTGCAGTGTGAAAGGGGCTTAAGAGTGATCCTCCATCATCATAAAGCAGCCTCAAGCAATCCCCCTCTTCACATTCGACACAGTGCCATCGAGTGTTAAAACGCGAAAGGCGAAGCTTGAATTTACGGGTATGTCCCTCTTTGGCAAATGTACTTTCAAGATGGAGGAGCAACATGGCGACCGCCATCCGAACCCTCAACACTTATGTATTTTCAATGGTATATTATAAAATTATGAGAATGCATTATTACTTGAAAGAAGTAAATATACATTAATGAGCACATATATTTTTGAAAGAACTAAGTGATTTTAGCTAAGAATAAACTAAAAAAGTTACACAGTGTAGCTTTAAGAAAATAAAGGAGGAGCTGTATAGGCTACATGGTGGTTTGGAAGAGATTTTTTTTCCATTTTACAACACGAATTGGAGGCACAACTGTTTACTAAATTTCTGTAGTTTGACATAGCTGCCTACAGAACTTAAAGATCTCACTCTTTTCTTTTTTCTTGCTGCATTTAAGATTAAACTGTAAGGATGTAATTGTGATCTGCTCTCGTGATGATATCTCACAGCTGAAGCTGAGCTGAGCTGATTGTATTTCCCCTCACCGCTGACAGGTCAATCAGTTCTAGTTCTGCTTCAGCTGTGAGATACTCTCACGAGTGGTGAACACAATTACTGACAAGCCAGAAATTCATCTAACCTTCCGATCGCCTCTCGTTTATACACTGGACGAATATGGGATGATTCAAAATGATTCATCTGTGCGTGCACCGAGTAAGATACGTTTGTGGATCCGCGCCGCACATTCATTTTACTCGTTGCACGCACAGATGAATCATCTTAATACAAAAATCATCTCATAAAATAGATGAACACCTCACAACAAACGACGCACGACCAAAAAAAAAAAATTTGCACGAGTCAGAATTCGGACGCAATTCACAGTGTATATGCCAATCTTAAGAAAAAAAAAATGAATACAAATATGATATGGTTTGGTGAAAAACAAACTGAAACTCAATGTATTAAATTTCTGGCCGTTGGTTGTGTAACTTACGAGGGTGCTCATGTGACTATTATTAACATTGTAGTTCACTAAAACTCTCAGAAACACACAAGTTGTAAAACATAAAGATGAATAAAAATACTAAATTAAAATTGAGATGAATTGTATAAATATATTTTTGTAGGCCTACTTACCTCTAAAAAACATGGTCGTCCTGTGTCTCTTTTTCGCGATTGAAGTCTGTTCAGCTGCGCTTGCTTTGATCTGATTGGTGGATGTCTTGAAGGTGCATTACCGCCACCTGCTGGATGGATTGTGGCGCATTCGATAGGGACACATATTCTAAATTCTTTATTAACTCTGTATACTTTAGATAAATAATGAAATACATGTACATTCTACATGATTTAAATAATAATAATAGGCTACATTTTTATTTATTTAAAACTGATAGATTAAATTTATGGTAGAAGTTCTTTGTTTTTATTTGTTTTTTGCATTTTTTATTATAATAACATGAAACACAGAATGACAACATGCCAGTAAGCAGGAAAATAATATACCTTTTAAAAAGATTCATAGTTTTTACAGCTTTCTTATTGGAAGAGTCAGACATCAAACATACGTACAATTTTAACTCTTCCAGAAAAATGTAAAGAAAGGCTTACAATTACAAAATTTACATTTATGTATTCTTTGTTAATCCACATACTCGTTGGTGTACTCATCGTATCCTTTGAGGATAATAAATGTGCTCACATTCACACAAATGTAGCCAATTGATTTGGACTTGCCTTAACATGTTGAATAATGTGACAGATAGATTGACCGTAAGCCTCACCGGTGGAGAATTAAGCTGACCAAACATCAGCATTGATTCAATGTTTGTCTTTTCAACACTGAAAAGCATGGAATTATCAACATTGATCCAATATTATTTAGCAGTGAATTTTCAACATTGGTCCAGTATGGTTTTAGCATTGAATTTTCAACATTGATCCAATATTACTTAGCATTGAAATTTCAACCTCAACCAAAATGATGATTCTGATGGAATTTCAACATTGAATCAATGTCACCATGCTATCTGGGTGACCTGTGCAGATTTTTTGACCTAAGGATTAAACAGAGACATGGAGTCTACTGTAAGATATTGGTGTAGGATATCAGTTTTACATTTCATAAAATGTTCTATATGTATTGATAGCGTTTCTATCAAGCTCATATGTCTCTGTTCAGTTATTTCACTTTAATGGCAATGAGAAGAACCTAAACTTTGATATTAAAGTAGAGTTACTGAACCTAAACATATCCTTTGGCTAAAATGCTAATTTTAGAACATTTCAGATGCCTTTTAGAAGGTTTTGCATCTGTACTTTTCAAGTGTTTCCTTAATTTAATTATAATTTTGTCCCGAATATAACCAGCCGAACTAGGCTCTTCAAATTACCAAACAACACTGTTATTGTAGTGAAACCATGGTTAACCACAAATTAATCATGGTTTGGCTCCAAAAAAAAAAAAAAACATGGTATTTCCATTTGTATTATGCTTAAAGGGGAGGTGAAACACTCATACAGAAATATGGGCTGTACTGAGTCTTTCCTGAAAAAACCGAGCGCCTGGAGGTGACGTGGAGGTGATATGATCTAGAATCATTCAGAGGCTGAAATAAATTGAACAGGAGAAACGGCAACAGCAGGACATCCGTCTCTGTGGTATGTACTGTATTTAGTGGCCTGTCAACATTTGTGTGTCTTTACTCGCAGTTTATGAGGACATGATTCGGTTTATGGACTATTATATGCGACTAAACCTTAGCAGTAGCAAGCAAAACGGTTTTGCACATCATGGAGTCCGTTAGCGCACTTCGTTGAATGACGAAGCACGCGATCGTGTCGTTTACTGATGTTTACTCACGTGACGATAGCCAACAGCACAGACATTTGAAGCAGTTTTACTCACCGGCTGCTTCCAAAGCAGGACCGAACCTTTGTCGCTGGGACCGCTCCGTCCGCATGGTACCGCATTGAAGTCGCTCGACGTCACCCATAGGAATAAAGTGGAGCGCAGCGCGACCATAGGGTGCGTCAGAAGTGTTCATGGATGACTGGATCTGCACCTTGAAAGAGTGTTTACGGGCGTGCATTTCCTCTCTTGCTCTAGTCACGCACGCGCGCACCCTACCGGGAGAAGAGCCCGTACGGCCCATACAAGGACCTTCCGCTCTGTTCACGTCAAGCCGAGCCATACTCAAAAAAAACTCTCTGAAACTTGTGAGAAACCGGGAGTATTTTTGACAAAGAAATACTCCATCAAACGTCCAACATTAGTTTTTGAAACTTTGTCTATGTTTAGGATGGGAATCCACGTCTTTAACAGTGTAAAAAGCTCAGTATGCATGAAACAAGCAAATGAAGCATTTCACCCCCCTTTAAGTCAGTATACCAAAAAACATGGATTTACTACAGTGAAACTATGGTTAGTTTTTGTTAGGGTTGTCATTCATGTCAATCAGTCATAGCTGTCCATGCATGTTTTCAACTCATTGACCAAATTGCAGCATCAAAGGTACTTTCTAATCTATCAAACTCTATATATTAAAATTAAGATTAGCCAGACTGATTCTTCACACAATATACTTCAGTGAAAAGACATTCATATTGTTGACCTGTTTATCATACCTACATGGCTGCCCCCAAGCAACTGTAATCCAATGTTGAGTCTGCCTGTAAGTATGCATTTTTGTAATTCCCAGTTATGTTCACAAATTATATGTTTGGACTAAAAATCTTTCATTGCTGCTCTAGGATGATGCTCACTTAAAAGATGCTGTGATAATTCCCATTTGGACACCAGGACACTACCAGTTGTGTGTATGTAATGGAAATCCTATGATTCAGAAAGTTATACATTATAGCATTTTAATAATTGTATGTGAGCATTGTCATATTTATGGCAAATACAGTATGTTTATAGCCTAGAAATATAGACTCACCCTAGCGGCAGCAAATCTAATCTGCCGCGAGTGTCATCTAGCAACTCTACACTTCTGAGCTGTAAACGCCAAACTCCGGTCGGGCCAATCACATTGTGTATAGAGTCGGTGGGCGGGACTTAACATAATGACGGCCGAGTTGCGCTTGCGTGCTTCTAGTAAAAACAGAAACTGGCGAACGGTGGTCTTTCGAATCTGCTTTGACCGTCAATCTGGAAGACTTGGAGTTAAGCTTTTCTCTGAGATAAGAACAGCACTGAAGTCATTCTTAAGAAGGGAAGATGTGTTCTGAGTTTTTCCGACCGGATACGGCAAAAGTTTAATCTTTCAACTTGCTCTGCTTCAACTTCGTTGCTCTGGGTGGTTGTAGCGCTATCCTATCGCGTGCACGCCGTGCAGAGGGAGTTTTAAAGACAACCGTTTATTCCGCCCCTCGGATTGAGCCCTGTCAATAGTGAGTTTCCAGACCAAACATCTTGATGTGGGTCTGGCTTGTCAGGCTAGTATGTTTATAGAGTACATGTCATTGTAATAGTTTGATTTAAAGTGAATTTCTTTAGGTTTTGAAACCAGCACAGAGAGTGATTCTCCATCTAGATTCTAAATGTTATGAGACACCCCATGGATTTGGTGATCAGAGATACAAATCACTGTTGAGGTCTTCAGATAAAATAATTTAGAGATGGTCACGTTCTTATGACCTTTCTCTGTTCAGGTTCATTGTTTAAGTTCATCAGTTAAAGCAGGTTTCTCAGACCTTTTTCACCAAGGCCCTTTTTAGAGGTACAGATGACAGTTAACAAAAAACAGTCAACAAAAACAAAAAAAGAAATTAAGTTACTCAGCACCATCTCATTCCAAATTCCATACTGATGTTCCTGATACAGAACGTCTGCTTAAGGTCTGACATCTCTGCATATACAGTAAAGGGTGTCAACTCAGTTCCTGGAGATCCACAGCCCCGCAGAGCTTAGTTCCAACTCTTCTCCAAAACTCTATAGTTTTCAAATAAGCTTGAAGGATGTGATTAGCTTGATCAGATGTGTTTAGGAACTGAGTTTGTCCATCCAGCTGTAGATGTTGGTTCTGTTGTTTAGAGCTGGTCTGTTCCTTTTGACTAGTCTCTGTACGCAAGTTGGTTGTAAAATAGTTCAGTTGTTTGCTTGAACTTTTAGTGTTTTTTTTAAGTGAGCAATCATGAGCAGGTTTCTCATACTGGGGTTTGCCATTTAATTCTGACTTAATCTATTTTCATTTTGGCTTTATCAATGTATTGATGGTGATTTCCAAGGCTGGGAAACAAACAAAAAATTACACTGAAATTATGGATGTCCAGTGTATCTGAAACAGACCCCATTTGAGAGACACTGTTGTAGATATTGATGTAACACTGTACAACCTTTCTGCATACATATATTTGTCCTTTGAATTCTTGACAGGGACATTGCATATAGGATAATACCTGGAAAATGGACAGAAAAAAACAGGCCTTGATTTACAGGTTGCTGTCTATCTTTCTGTTTGTATCAGTCTGTCTATCCATCAGTCTATCTATGAAATTGTGCTTATTCCCTCCTTTCATGATATTTAAGGGTTTTCCAGGACAGCCACATGGAAACGATTGTCGGTAAAGAATATATGTTTTGGGTTTTTGAATACTTAAAGTTTTCATGAATAAGAAACTATGTAATATTAAATCTTTAATCTCTATTTCCCAGACATGGAAAACTGTTTGCCCATTATGCAGAAGAGTCCAAAGCCTTCCTGAGAGAAGTTTCTCATTATTTCGAGATGTTAAGTCATTATTTCGAGAAAGTTTCTCATTATTTTGACTTAAAGAATCATATTTTTTACCCAACTGTGGCGGAAACGGGCTTACATAGTTTACCTACCCCTAACCGAGAAAAACGTGTTATTAAACACGTTTGACTCTTTATTTCCACTTTTCTAATATTTTCTAAATATTTATTGAAAATAAATGCCTTTCCGATCTGATATGTGATGGGAAAAGGGAGTAGAGTTAGTTCGGCAAAAGGCGGTTTCGAACCTGATCGATTTGCGTCAAAATTTAATGTCATGCGTCTTACCCCTTCTCTATAGCCAGGGTAAATAACTTAGTGATCTGCCGCAATCAATCGTTAGTAAACTGCGGTATATTTGTATGTAATGTTAATGGCATCTAACGTACTCCAGCAAAAAAAAAAAAAAATCAGAGACCAGCTACAGTTTTGCTTCCTACGCCCATGGTACAATGGGTACTGGGTAACTGAAACATGGGTGCTGAAAAAAATACGCATCGCACACGCACTGCAGACGGAGTATGTGTTAAACGGGCGTTATGAGTAAGGAAGGCTGGCAAGAGAAATGGTTTGGTTGCATGTCTAGCCACTGGGGTTTATCGCCGAACCTGAGG